>NC_134485.1:268431399-268453899 GCF_040206685.1 Ascaphus truei | reverse complement strand
GAAGAAAAACTCAAAGCCAACGTCTATCAAAATTATTTTTGAATTGGCCATGTAAAGTAAAAAATTATTTGTAGGGAAAGTAAAGTAAATTTGTTCTGAAAAAGTAAATACCATGCGATGGGGCACACTGAAACACAGGTGGTCTTTTATGAACTGTAGCTAGACACTGCTCGATGGTGTAAGGACTTCTTTTTAAACTTCTCTCCAGTGTTCATAGGACTAAAGAGGACAAGAGTATGTGGTCAAGAGAAGATACTTTATGTGATATGTTACTTATTATTGGACCAACATATCAATCGTATAGGGTAGTATTGTGCATTCGCTTTCGAGACTGCAGAAGTTTCTTCATCGCTTGTTGATTTAGAGACCTCTGTAGTCTGGAAAGCTTATGCAGAAGAGAACCGATTCATCTGCTGTTCCAATAAATAGTATCACGGCCCAGAAAGTATTGTACTCTTTCTGGGACCAATATGGATGCTACTACCTTTCAATCTAGTGAAGATGAAAGAATAGTGAACACAAGAAAGCATCTTAACATGCACATACTGTAGTGTTATGAACAGCACATCTGTGAGCACGTGGCTTATATACTGTATGTGACAAAGGTTAATACACATAGCTATCTAGCTTAGCTGATCCACTTTTCACCCTTGAAAGGTCCCTGAAATGAGCAATATCACCGCTCAATCTTTAATTGCTGCCACCACCAGAGATATTAAGATGTACTTGCAGAGCCTTTGGTCTCTGTTTAGTAAGAAAATCTGTTTACTAAGAAAATATGCACTCAGCACACAAAAATCTGTTCGAAAACAAAATCTCTCTTCAAAACGTGAAATGTTCAATCAGAGCCCAAAGCATTACTCAATACATTTTAGATTTAATATACAAAAAGTACAGTGCCTAGGTTACAGAAAAAAAGATTATTACAAAAACACACAGTACAACAAGTGCAGACAGTTTCTTAAAATAAAAGGAGTAAAATAGATTATCTAACTACGTTACCGCATAACATCATCAAATTCTTTCAGAGAGGCTTGAAGTTGAAAATGTGGAAATCCACGTAAGCCATAGACAAACACACCCTCTATGTTGAATTTCTAATTTCATGTCTCAATTGCATAGCTTATATTCTAACCTTCCTGCATTAGTACACAGCATAAGCCCACCTTCTGGGCATATCCTTAACCTCCCTTTTCATCATCTGTTATGATATTTTGATGGTTTAAGGAAAAAGAACCTTCCTTTTGAATGAAAAAAATTACTGAATATATAAAATGTCCCATATCTTTATCCCTGTAGGTCCTAGAATGATGCCACCTTCGCTGTCATGTTTATATATTTAATAAACACATGTAGACACCATTTTTGCAAAATGTATACTTTTGCATGAGAAAACAGATATCAGAGATATAACATAGACCAACCTGTTTTTTTTTTTGTATCAATTTAATCTGTTGAGTTCCCTGGTCATAAATAATTATTCCACATCCATGTGGACTTTACCTTATTCCAGATACATCATACTTAGTAGATTCACATAATTCCGGAATCTTTTCTTGGCCACACCCTCTGGTGTTCTACAGAACACCAAATAATGTCTTTCAAAATACACAAGAAGGGTTTCTTTGTTTATTTCTGCTCCCAGAAGAAGTTGTGACACCATATTTTATTCCCTCCATCATCCCAGAGATGGTCGTTCTCAGATAACCTCACATTCTGAACAAATATAAAAACCAGGCTAGGTCTTGACCCGCCATAAAATCAATTGTTTGTATTTTTAAGGTACAATTCAACTTAACTGTTTGTGTGCCAGTTTATAAAAATACTGAATATCTTCTGGCATTACCATTACACATAGTATAATACTCTGCAAAATATCGGCAATATTTACAGATTTTCAACTACTATACAACAACATCTTTAAAAATCCATCTTCCTCATATGCATATATATGAGGATGCCTGGTGCAGATCAAGTGTAGCATCAGAATCTGTGCCTTTGACAAGATAAATGCTAATTCTATACTATAATTCATGTGCATACAATTCCAGAAACTTTTTTACCTTTCTGTCTAATCTTTCGAAACAGAGTTTTGATATTAAGATTATAATTATTTGTGCCACAGAATCAAATTTCTAGACACACTATGGTATTATGTGAAAATAACAGTTGAATCTTAATAGAAAACCTATAGTAAAAATAAAAAAGATACTGTATATAATACATCTCAGAAAATTGCTGATCTGTCTCAACAGCTTAAATAATTATTACATAGAGAATTTCTGGTCTTGCAGCTATGAATGTACTTTCGGTCAGGAAGAGATGAGATTTTAATTAGGCCTCCAAGCTGTATTTTTAACACTTTTTCTCTTTACCTGATATCTGTAATTAGTATAATTTTCAGTCTCATTAAATGGTTCTTGTTGACAATTGTATTCCTGCTGTCTTTAGTTTCACTGTCTGTTGAAAATTAAAACTATTTATGAGGTCTTCCTGGAGGCATTAGAAACAAACAATTTCACCTCTATAGGTAGCCAATATCAATCATCATGTTGGTACAGTAGGAACAACACATGGAATAAAATCAAGCCTTTATAATTCAATCTGTTTGATTTACAGCTTCAGGTTACCTATAGGGGGTACATGTGGTTCATAGCTCTTCTTTGGAAATAGAAAAATAACACTCAGCTAAGTACCCCACAACCCCAAGGACCAATTTTTTGTTGTGTTGTGTGATTACATAGACAAGACAATCAAAAAGATGTATTTGAATGAGAAAACTTTAGCTTTGTCTTACTCCAGTAGTATATTTAGGGCGATGTATTTGAAGGTTAACGAAAGGAGAGAAAAGTGCGGCAGAAGGAGAAGGGGTGGATGATAGTTTCTAAAGTTTTCTAGTACTAGAATTCTATACACAGAGTAGCCTACTACCATCTGAAAGCCTGATCTGAATTCACTAGTCCAATACAAAGAACAATTGGATTCAATTGATGGGAGCTACATGTCTATAATGAAGAACTAAAGACCAAGTTAAGGAACAGAACATGCACAAAAACATCTAATGGTATTTAAAAAAACACTACCTTTAGCCATGACAGCACAATAAATATGTTCTCACTAGTAACTTTATTCTGAAGCCCATGCATAGAAAAGTTCACACTGATATGACATTTTCCAGTTGGAAGTCTAAGCCACATATAATGTAACCTGCCTCAATAGGGCTACCGGTTGGATGTAAAGGGTTAATAGCAGAATAGCATATGCTGGGCCCCACCCTGTGTTGCCACAGGTATACTGATATCACCGGGGAGTATATAGGATAGGAGGAAGGTTCTGGAAGATAGGTGCCTGGAGGACAAGAGGAGAGGGGGCTAAGGTTGTGTAGATAAGGTTTATGTTAATGAAGTAATAGAAGAGATTAGGTCCCCCTTGTTTGTTATTGAAGTGAAACTTCTTTGCTGGCGCCTACAGAGTTTTGATGGGGAAAATCTCTTGTGTTGTCACGAAAAACTGTGACGGAAGTGAAGTCATGCTAATGATGGTCACGCCCACGCGCATGCGCACGGAGGTTGTAGGCAGCACTTGTGCAGAAGAGGAGGTTGTAAACCATGCCACGTATGCGCAGATGCCCATATTCTTCCCTCTGCATGCGCAGTAACAGCTTGGCCAAGGCCGTGCACATTACCATGGGCAACCGGCACCGCGTGCGCATGACCAGCTGGCACCACACACGTAGGGCTGCACAGCATCGCGCGTGCTCATGACTCCAGAACTCGGCAGCAAATTCCATGATGGCCGCCTGGACCCCTTCCTAGGTCCACACCGAACTCTCTGCTGCACAGGTGGATCCCCTCCCTTCTCAACAGAAAGGTCACCGGCACAACCCTTCCCAATGCTACACAAAGTCACACCCACACAGTCACACACCCACACAAAGTCACACATACACACAGTCACACACACACACAGTCACACACATAGTCACATACACAAACACAAAGTTACACACATGCACAAAGTCACACGTAGTAGCAGTCACACACACACACAGTCACACATACCGTCACTCTCACACCGAGACACACCCACACAGAAACACAGAGACACACACAGAGAAACACAGAGAAACACACACACAAAAATACACACAGGAGAAATTCACAGTTTCTCCTGTGCCCTTTGGAATGCTCGCTCCCTCTCTAACAAGTTCCTCTCTGTGCATTACTTATTTTTCTCTCACTGTCTGCTCCTATTTGCTATTACTGAGACTTGGCTCACTTAGTCTGACTCTGCTCTGGAAGCTGCCCTCTCTTGTGTGGCCTTTCTTTCTCCCACACTCCGCGTCTTGATGGCAGGGGTGGAGGCGTGGGGCTCCTCCTTTCCTCTCTCTGCCATTACCGAACTCTTCCTATTCCTCCATCTTTTGCTTTTCCCTCATTTGAGGCTCACACTGTCCAGATCTTCTCTCCTCTCCCTGAACACAAGGTGGTCATCTATCACCCACCTACCTCTACTCATCCCCCTTCTGCCTTTCTCTCTCATTGAATCTTGGCTCTCTTTCTTTCTCTCCTCAGACTCCCCTGTTCTTCTCCTTGGGGACTTCAACTGCCACATTGATGACCCCTCTCTCCCTTGGGCTTCCCGCTTTCTCACCCTAAGCTCTTCATTTGGCCTTCAGCAGAGGACTGCAGCCAGCACCCACAAGGATGGCCACTACCTAGACCTGGTTTTCACTAAAAACTTTTCTCTCTCTGATTTTTCGATTTCCCCTGTTCCTCTCTCTGGCCATTACCTCATCTCATTTTCTCTCTCTCGCTTCTCCCCTTCTCCATCTACCCCACGTTTCTGCAGAGACCTGCACTCTATTAACCTGGAGGCAGGGGAGGGTTAAAGGAGAAAAAAAACCAAAAGAATTCCTAATTGCACTCACCTATACTAATAAGGAGAGATTCAATCCCTGGGTAAAAACCCATACACCATTTAGTGATATACAATAAAATCATTTAATAGACAATTATGCAAAGACAAATACATTTGTTAAAAGAAACAGGGGGTGGGTGCAGAGAGTGGAGTGGGCAATCTGACCTTGTATATTTATTTATTTATTTATAAAATATTTTACCAGGAAGTAATACATTGAGAGTTACCTCTCGTTTTCAAGTATGTTCTGGGCACAGAGTAAAACAAAATACATGGTTACAAATACAGTTACATAAATGAACAAGGTATACATTATATACAACACATTGCATGCACAATTAAAGAAAATATATATTATGAGCGTATGAAACAGTTACAGTATAGTCAGCACACAGCTAACAGACGCAAATGCTTATTGGTATATCATGTCAGACTACTGCATAAACCCTCCTATCGTGCACACACTCTGGCATGCTACAAGCAGTGTAGGCATAGCATAGTCATGAAAAAACCTCAAGCACATTAGCCTGTGTGTGTAAACTGCTTGCACTTGTGTCCTATCTCAATGGAAATTGTGCTGTACTGCACCATTAGTTAGGACATGTGTTCTGCCAGTATCCCTAAGTCTCTGAGATACATAATCACTGCCTCCTTAGTCAGGGAATGTATAGTGGATTTCCCTTAGAAGTACCCAATCTATTGTCTCAGATTCCCCCCATATGGAGTCCCGACATACAAGCTCCCAAAGCGGAGACAAACCATCAACAGTGTTTGTCAGTCGGGCAGCAAACCAGCTCTGCAGTACAGTGTGGAAGTCTGCTATTCACTGCTGCATCCTTAGCTCAGTGATATACGACCTGGTATCTTAGGCAGAAGGCAGCTCCCACGTTACTCTCCGCTCCGCACTCTCTGATGACGTCACAGGTATGACATCATTGAAACCGACGATCGTTTCGCGTGCTTGCGCTTTGTCAAGGTAGGAGAGAGTATAGAGACAGTCACTTCCCTGGTGTTTTGTAATGATCGGCCGGGGGAGTGGCTTTGCAGATAGGCCAATCACCACCAGGGGAGGTGAATATATTAGCTGGATCGTGGCTATGAGTGGGCTGAGTTAACCCTGTACGTGCCAGTATTGATCCTTAAATAGGGTAAATATACCACACGCGTCCCTCATGCTGTTAGCACTTCAGGGGGCAGTAATGAGGCTCATATTGATCTCATTATTATTAACGAAGGCATTATGACATAAAAATGAAAAAGATCCTGCGGGGTGCAGGTGTAGGTCACTCCCTAGAAGTAGTAATAGTATATAAGGTAGTTATATACAGTATATGCCCATGCGATTAAGGTAAATACCCTCTTGTTGTTCCCATAGAACAGATGCTATGGATATATGGGGATGTAGGAGTGTGTGGACCTTACTGTTAGATGACCGCCTCTACAAGTCAAAACGGTCATGGGGAGTATAGGACCCCCACTGTATACCCGGATCCCCATGATAACACTGTTAGCCCAGATACTCCTGATGGCCAGACTGAGAAGGGCACAAAAGATGATAGTGACAATGATGGAAAATGACAGGAGTGTTCACGCCTAGCAATATAGGGGGTTTAGGAGGATAAAAGTATCACAAAAAGGGGGAATAAATGTACCCCTCATTAAGTCCTTTAGGGGAAAGGGTCTGGAGTGTAAATATCCATCTGCACTCATGTTGCATCAGACGCTTATCCCAGTCCCCTTTGCGTGGCCCCCATGGTAGATGCTCTATGCCGCAGAATGTGAGATATTGGGGATCACCGTTGTGTTCAGCATGGATGTGGCGTGCGACTGGGGTATCCAAGGTGTTTCTAATGGATCCCAGGTGTTCAAGGATCCTCACCTTTAGTGCCCGGTGTGTCTTACCCACATATCGCACACCACATCTGCAGGTGATAAGATATATCACCCCAACTGTGAGACAATTGATATAGTCTTTGATAGTGAATACAGTAGTCTCTGCTTGATCTGTAAAGTTTTTAGTTGTCTTCATAAAGGGGCACGCTTTGCAGCGACCACACGGGTAAGACCCCAACGGTCGCCTATCACCTAACCATGTTCTCTGTTTTTGTATTGCAAAATGGCTGTGAACTAATCTGTCTTTGAGGTTTCTCGCCCTTCTACAGGTCATAGTCGGTCTCTCCTGAAGCACCTGTCTAAAATCGGGATCGTTCATTAGGATATGCCAGTGTGTGTTGAAAATGCAACGCAAACCATGCCACTGGTTGTTGTAATCACCAATAAATCTGATGATTTGTTTCTCTTGTGACGCTATTTGTTGTCTATCCCCCAACAATGTTGTGAGTGATGTATCCCTTGCTCTTCTAAATGCCTTTTTGATGGAGTTTTTGGAGTAGCCACGCTCGGCAAATCTCAGGTCCATATCCACCGCTTGCTTTTTATACTCTTTAAGTGTTGTGCAGTTCCTGCGCAACCTTAAGTATTGGCCGGTGGGTATGTTTCTGATTATGTGTCCAGGGTGGTGACTGTCTGCGCGCAGGAGACTATTTGTGGCAGTAGTCTTCCTATATATTGTAGTGGTTAATTTCCCATCTGCTTGCTTAGAGACAGTCAGATCCAAAAAATTCAAATTTGTATCGCTTACTTCCATCGTGAGTCTTAAATTGTGATCGTTCATATCGAGTACATTCACAAATTGGCATTGAAGTTGTTTGGGGCCGCTCCATAACATGATAATGTCATCGATGTAGCGGCCCCACCACTCAACATGTCCTGTGTACTCTGCCAGGGCATCGCTGAAGACCACTGTTTCCTCCCACCAGCCTAGATATAGATTGGAGTAGGTGGGAGCACAAGTGGTCCCCATCGCGGTGCCCTGGATCTGATGGTATATCTTTTGATCAAAAAGGAAGTAGTTCCTAGTTAATACAAAATCCAACAGTTGAAGGATGAAATGATTATGTGCGTAGCAACCTGTATCGCGCTGGATGAGGAAATGCGTAATGGCTTTAAGTCCAACTGGGTGGGGGATACTGGTGTACAGCCCTTCCACATCTAGTCCTAAAAGTAAGGTATCGGGGGTTACTACTACGTCCTCTAGTCTCAACAACACGTCTTTTGTGTCTCTTAGGAAGGATGGCAGTGTGTTTACAAATGGGCGGAGGACAGTATCAATATATACACTTGCGTTGGATGTCAAATTGCCGATTCCTAAGACTATTGGTCTCCCTGGAGGCGGCAATTTTTTCTTGTGGATTTTTGGCAAGTGGTAAAATGTCGCAACGCGAGGACACTTCACCATAATGAAATCAAACTCATGTTTAGAAATGACCTTATTGTTAAGGCCATCAGTCAAGATATTCTGCAGTTGGTTTCTAAACATATTGGTGGGGTCTTCTGTGAGTATCCTATAGCTCATGTGATCTGATAATAAGCGTTTGCACTCAGGCGCGTACGCATCTTTATTCAGTATGACTACATTCCCCCCCTTATCGGATGGTTTTATCTCTATAAGGGGATCTTGTTCTAAATCATGTAGTGCAATACGTTGTAGGTAAGTAAGGTTTTGTTTTTTAAGCTTCGCGGGTAATTTCAAAATGTCAGCTGTGACCATTTTAACAAAGACATCCACATGCGAGCATGATTCAGATGAAGGGATGAAGGTAGATTTGTTTTTAAGGCCCGTGAATGGGCCCTCTCCTGGGTTTCTATCACATTCGGCTTCCAAGTCTGCCAAAGTATCAATATGTTCAAGTTCACTAGAAGTAAGACTTTCAAGTGCTGTTCCTCGTACAGAATTTAGCCTCCGTCTTTGGAAAAATTTGTGAAGTAAAAGTATCCTTGAAAATAGGTTAAGGTCCTTTATGCAGTCAAAAGCATTAAGGTCACATGTCGGGGAGAATAATAAACCCTTCCCTAGTACTTCAAGATGGTATGTATTAAGTACTTTATTGGATAGGTTTATCACCTGTCTCTTTTCTTCCGTCCCCTGTAGACCCTTCTTGGTGGTCCCTGCGGTTGGTACCCCCATACTTCGATGTCTCTTAGTGACACTTCCCTTCCCCCACCTTGTCTTCCGCGGCCTGGCTGGGTGTAACCCCCTCTCCCAAAAAAGGAAATTCCTGAGGGTTAGGTAGCAAACTCCCACCCGGGGCCGGAAAAATGGGGCCCTCTCTCAGGGTATCTGGGTCGGTGTCACTAGCGGAATGCTCCCACTCAGTTGAGGACTCTGAGTGTATGGGGATGTATTTCTTCCTGGATGCTTTAATTTTATAACGGAAAATCTTACCCTCCCTAAAGTCAGCTTAATCTCTCACAATTTTTTTCTGCTTCCTGACCTTAATGTCTGCTTTAAGTTTGTCAATATTTGTTTGAAGTTTCCTCTCCAGACCATTAAACTCTTCCTCCCCCTTCCAAGTGTCAATGTCTTTACGTAGCTGGTCGATAGTAATATTGGTCTTAGTCAGCTTTGTTTTCTCATGTTCCAGGAGTACTGTCATCAGTTCAAATGAGCATTTAAGTAATACAGCCTCCCAAGCTTTATGGAAGGCTTCATCCGTATGGTATTGGGAAGGGGCCAGGTTGAGTCTAAGGCCTCTTGGTACTAAGTCTAGCCTAAGATATTCCTGTAGACTCTTTATTTCCCACCAAATTCGTGCCTGTAGTTTCATAGCCTTTTCCAAGTCATTGAAAAAGGTTTTGATATTATTTTGAGCACTACCTTGGGTAAGTCTGTGTCTAGAGAAAAAACAGAGGTGGCTTCATTCTACCACGCTTCAAAGTCAGGTGCAGTTGACAAGAAGTCTGCCATATATATAAACCAACTTTCTAAAAAGCAGACGTAACTAGGGGGATTGCTACACCTTATACCCCGCTCTACTGAATCAAATGTATGTAATGCTTCCGGGGAGCTGGCGATAGGAAAAGGGCCAAAAGCCCTTCTAGGCATATACTCTCTGTCTCAGACTCTATTAACCTACCAGGTTTTGATTCCACATTCGCTCCTCCCTCTCCTCTCTCAGCCTTGCTCCAGACCCTGGCAACCTGGTCAGGAACAACAACTCTGCCCTGTCCTACATGCCCTGCTTTATCTCTGCCGACCTCGCCCTTCTAACCCCTGACCCTGGCTAAATTCCCACAAGCGCATGCTTCGTTCCTGCCCTAGTTCCTCTGAACGCCTCTGGAGGAAATCTCACACTCTCGCAGACTTCATTCACTACAAATTTATGCTATCCTGTTTCAACTCTGCCCTCTCTCAAACTAAACAACCATACTTTTTTTCACTAATCAACACACACAAGTCTAACTCATACCGACTCTTCTCTGTCTTTGACTCCCTACTCAGACCACCCTCAGATGCCTCTTCTTCTTCCTCCATCTCACCTTAGGACTTTGCTGACTATTTTAAGGAAAAGGTGGAATCCGTATGTCAGAACTTCCCCTCTGTTTCCTTGTCCCACTCTACATCGCTTCCTAACTATCCTCCTGACTTCCGTGACTCTTTTTCCCCTGTCATAGAGGAGGATGTGTTACTGCTGATCTCCTCTTCTCCCTCTACCACTTTACCTCTTGACCCCATTTCCTCCCATCTCCTAAAAGCTCTTGCTCCTACTATAATCCCTACGCTCACACAGATTTGTAACTCCTCCCTCTACTCTGGTACCTTTCCCTCCTTCTTCAAACATGCAACAGTCACAATTACTCAAAAACAGCAAGCTTGACCCTGCCTCTCTTTCTAACTATCGACATTTTACCTCTAATCTCCTTTAACGTCTTGTATTCTCTCGCCTGCTCCATTTTCTCACCACCTATTCTCTCCTAGACCCTTTACAATCTGGCTTCCACACTGCTCACTCCACTGAAACAGGCCTCACTAAAATAACTAATGTCCTCTGTGCTGCAAAAGATAGAGGCCATTACACTCTGCTCATATTAGTTGACCTCTCTGCCGTATTTGATACTGTGGACCACTCTCTCCTCCTTCACATTCTCCAAAATCTTTGTATTCATTACAGAACTGTATCCTGAATCTCCTCTTGCTTCTCCCATCGTACTTTCAGTGTCTCTTCTGCTAACACCTCCCCTATCGATCTCTCTGTGGGGGTACCCCAGGTCTCTGTCCTGGGACCTCTCCTCTTTTCTCTGTACACACTCTCTCTAGGTGACCTAATCAGATATCTTGGGTTCAAATATCACCTCTATGTTGGTGACACTCTGAAGCACGCTCGACTCCCCTCTTACATTCTCCTCTCACATTCAAAACGTCTAAAAAAAAATCTAAAACCTGTCGCTTTTACCTCCGCAATATTACAAAGATACGCCCTTTCCTCTGTTGCTCAACTGCTAAAACTCTGACTCAGTCCCTCATTCTCTCCCGTCTCGATTACTGTAACCTCCTGCTGTCCGGCCTTCCTGCCTCTCATCTGTCTCCCCTACAATCTATCCTAAACGCTGCTGCCAGAATCACTCTTTCCTAAATCTTTCTCAGTGTCTCCCCTGCTGAAATCACTCTTCTGGCTTCTTATCAAATTCCACATCTCACATTCAATTCTCCTCCTCACTTTTAAAGCTTTACACTCTTCTGCCCCTCCTTACATCTCAGCCCGAATTTCTCGCTATGCACATTCACGACTTGTGTTCCGTTCAAGGATGACCTCTCTCTACCCCTTTTTTATCTAAAGCCCTCTCCCGCCTTTCTCACTGACTGCCCCACACATCTAGAATGCCCTTCCCCTCAATACCCGACTAGCACCCTCTCTATCCACATTTAAGACTCACCTGTCCGTGGGGTAGGGGACGACTACTGAGTATGTCCGGGTGCCGCCAGCGCTACATGCGGACCCTGCAATAGTGCAGGGAGACTGCGGTCTTACCGGAGGAGCTCAGGAGTGCCGAGACACTAGCAGTGACCATCTTGATAATCGCGCATGTGCAATGAAAGCCTTGCACATGCGCAGTACGGCCATGAGTGGCGGCCATCTTGCGATAGGCTCTGCGCTGGACTACACCTCCCAACAACCTCAGGGGCTGCTGGTCACATGGGCCGGCATAGCCAATAAGGCTGTTGAAACTACGGAGCACCAAAGAGATACATGTGGCGCGCTTGAAGGAGCACGCCAGTCTGGATCTGGAGGCAGAAGAGAGAGTTAGTGCTCAGTACTTTGGGCGTTCCACCAGGGTGGTGTTACTGTGGGGGCAGTGTATTGTGTGGTCACTGTTGTATTTTGTTTGTGTGTCTTATGTCAGGAAATACTGTTGTTATATACCCGGTGTGTGTATTTACTGTATGTATTGGGTTCCTGAGAGGGTTAATCCTACTGTGTTAGGATCTCTCCCAGGTAGAGGCGCTGTGTAACCATGAACATGGTCACCCCAGACTCCCAGCGGCGGAGGATCAGGCCTCCTGTAAGCCACTCAGCTAATGCACCACAGGTAGTTTCCCTAGACACGGGGAAAAGGGGGCTGCACATGCATACATTTAAATACTGTACATGGCTAATATCTTCTCCAATCGACTGCATAAAATGTTTAATAAAGCAGAAGGAACCTTCACATTCATGAGCGGCAATACTTTTAGAGCCACATTCCCAGAACTACTGTTTGCTTTACGTTCATCTTCAAAACTGAATAGTGTCACGTTAAGTCCTGTGTTCGTCCGCAAAGGGCATTGCTTTAACTATAAAGGCTGTTAATGATAATGAGATGCAAAAAAGTGCAGTTCCGCCTAATGTCTGCTACAGCTGTAGTGTACAACAGAAATGACTGAGAGAAGTGTCACGTGCACCTCAATGTTCTGCTGTGGAATAATATAGATTTGGATGTGTGATTGATGTGATGTGCCCTGACTTTTATTTGTATCTGAGTGTGTCGGTATATTGTTATCTGACATCTATATTTTATCACGAGTTTATCAGTGGATTTAACATGCTCCAGTTGAGATATGACTTAAAAGGTTTTGAAATTACAGTTCAAACACAGCAACAAAGTGGCTTTAACTTTTAATGTCTGCTGTCACTCGCATGGAAAAACTCAGAACTCCAGGGCTGGTTTGGACTTCCTTAATTTGACTTGAAAAATTACTTTATGTAATATATCATGTACAACAATTTTGTGTACCAGTTGCATGTGTCTGAATGCAGTTATTTGCGTATTTATGATCCGTCACCATGTAGCTTATTTTTATTATTCACTGTGGCATTAAATAAAACCTATAATTATTGTTGAAATAATATGGATTGTTTTGCATTTATTCCAAACTGGTACCTTTAAAGGAACCCAATTTAGATTTACAAAGCTTAACGTAACCAAAAGAAAAGGAAACCATTTAAATTGACTAAATTCAGTAGCATACCTGCAGAAGCAAAGCTAAATATTTACCCGTAAAGAAAAATAAACTGTGCATGGTTTACAGACAGAAAAGCATTGTACAAACACGTGGCATGCATCTTACAAGAAATAATAAAAATCCACTGAGTCGGACTTGAAATAACATGCCCTTTCTTCCCTGCACTGAGGAAATATTTTGTAAACAGCTTTACCTCGTCATGGAGTCTTCAGTAAAATTGACTTTCATGGTTGGGCAACATGAATTTTCTCAGTTTGACAGAGATACACTGCTGTGCAGTTTAGGGTCTTTTCTGATTTATCTGACCTACTATTGTTGCAGGGCACATCTTGTTTCTGTTTGTGATCTTCATACTTTATTACAATTAGAAATAAAGATGCTGCTTCTACATTAACTTTTTCACTCATCCTTATTCCATCTACATTCCTTGTAGCCATTCAGCATACCCATTTTTTTTTTAAAGCTATTTCAACGCTGACAGTATGTGAAAGGATTTTAGATGGAAATTAATTGCTCTGATACAAATTTACCAAGGGACATGCCTGTGTGGGATGCTCATTTACCCCATGGGATAATGTGTCAGAAAAACAACAGAAGCAATATATCAGCGAACCTAATGTTTCTGATGTTTGGCACAATAGATTATACCAGTGAAGGAAGTTGTGTTTGGTATTACAATCACAATACAATAATAATTCAGCTCTTTAAGGAAAACTCAGGGGACACATATTGCTAAAGAAAGGTATTAATCCTTCACCATCTTTAAGGAATTGAAGGGATTATTTTAAATGGTATAAACAACACAAACTAATGCGCGATTAACAATATAGAAAACCTTAGCGGGAAACAGTCAAAAAATGTAAGCAGCAATGTCACCCGCTTGACCACTTTGAAACAAATTAAATCCCACTGGGTCAGCTTTCAGATGAAGGCTTTTTGCTGGTTGGAAGGTGCCCCCACAGCCTATAGGAGTTATGAAAGGTTATGTTTACCAGCTTACAATAAACTGTTTTTAAATGTGAGCTATGTGAAGGTTTGTTATAACATTCTTAATATCACATAACATGCTATATAAAAAAATGTGTGTCACTCCGTGCACCTCCTTTGGGTTGAGATGCTTGTCATTTGTTTGGTACATGGGCTGTGGCATTAAGGATGAAGCAGGTATCTGTTAATGTTTACAGATAGGTTATGCCTGGGATGCCAAGTCCCACATACAATACTAAATGTTTGGTAATTTCTCGCAAGTATGTAGTACTTTACCTTTCAACTACAGTATTTCTACACACTGAAAATGATCTGGCATTTCGAGGCGCTAATACTGCTGTATGGATTGTCCTTCTCAATAGGTTTTAACAACAACTGTTAATCTCAAAATACGTCAATTACAAATGTTACGCAATCGTTCAATATGTCAGTTATAGAAAGAAATGTTGTCAGGTGATATGCATGCTGATCTAATGGTCAGTAATGGATTAAATCAAGTGACACCTAATATTAATAATATTAGCGATCTGCAAGAAAGAGATCAGATTTGACAGTAACTTTAAGGAATTCTATGATTATCAAGCCCAATAGGTATCTTCCTCTTTTGGTCACAGAATAAAATGGCCTCTCCTTCCTTGTAATAAAGACAGGTCTCTGAAAACATTAAAGAGAACAGATGGTAATAGTTCTGATTTGGGTAAGAAATGTTTTCAAAGGATTATAAGCAACTGGGTTCAAAAGTTCTCTAATGTGGCAAGTCAAAAGGCACCATGAAAGTGTTCGGATTTATTTAAATATTTCAACATAATCTAGTTAGCATACAGACTGTTTAATAGAAATGCTTTGTGTCATTATGGCGAGGCTTTTCGTCAGAAGCTTGCTATTCATAGACAGGACAATGCAGGTGGGGGCCAGTTTGTAGGTTTAAGCATGAATGTGGTGTGTGGAGCAAATCATTCATCAAATCACATGCTTTAGTAATGGTTGCCTGTGGAAGACCATCAGTTACAGAGGTTGTTCAAAAGGACTTAATCGAGGAAAGAAAGCGAATTTGGTTAAATAACTATCATGTTAAGAATGATGCACTATTCATTTATAAAGGTTTAGAGATGGGTTCTGGATTCAATTTGATAGGGTTTTATTTTTTATTGTGAGATGAATTTGGATTAATTTATGAGCATATTGAGTTTGCAAGACAGTGAATAAAGAAGGAGGCTATTGCCGGGGGCCATCAAAACGCGATCCATGCTATAGCAGCTGAATCGACAATATCTGCCATTGACTTTAATTAATTGATGACTCACGGCCTATGTTGGGTAAAATGGCAGGTACTTTGTTGATCCATCTGTTAGTTATTTAAGAATTTCTCCTCTTGGTATACTGCCCAAAAAGAGCAGGGAAATTGATGAATTAATCATTAATGTTTCCCTGTGGCTGAGTTGGTAAATAATGGTATTGATTAAAGATGGATCCAGTCCAAATCCATTTCCCAGAATTCTGCAGATTGTTTAGAACAACTCCGCCCCCTACATAAAAATCCGACTGCGGATTGGGTACTTAAAAAACAAGCAGATTAATTCAAATTTGTCATTGAATATGACGTCCAGTCACGAAACACGTAGGGAGGAGGAGCATAGTTCTGTGCATGCCTGCCCAGCCACCGTAGCCGCCCGACGCCGTAGAAGTGACTTGTGCCGCTGACGTCATCTTTGGCGAGTCGCGGGTGCCCTTGTGAACGCCAGTCAGTCGATCTCCGTGCTTGTCGGGTTGGAAACAGGTTGCGGACGGCATTCGTGAGTTGTTTAGCTACCTTGCTATCCTGGTACTCCATCTACCCATCCGGATATGTCTCAAATCTAAGGACTGTCATTTGGACTACGGTATCTTGGACACCTTATTCACAAGCGCCGGGGACGCATATTTTGTGTTTGGTTATATTGTCTAACAGGTTTGGGAATATCTGTTTTATGAAGTTCCCCTTGGCAGCTTTTTTATTGATCACTCCGTATTTCACATATCATTTGTGTATAGATCTATCTGTTCACCGCTTTTGTTCGCACATCACATTATTTGGTTTAGGTTAGCGCTTGAAGAGAGTTTATTTAGATAGTTTGTTTGTGAATATACCTCCTGCCTGGTGTGTGACCTTACTGGGGTGTGGGGAGAGGTCACCATTTCTACCTCCATACATCTGGAGTTTACGGCAGATGGAGGCACTGTGTACTATTGTGTTGTATTGTATGTCTTTATTTATATAGCGCCATTAATGTACATAGCGCTTCACAGTAGTAATACATGTGGTAATCAAATAAATAACAGGTAATATAAATAACAGATCATGGGAATAAGTGCTTTAGACATAAAGTAACATTAAGGAAGAGGAGTCCCTGCCCCGGGGAGCTTACAATCTAATTGGTAGGTAGGGAGAACGTACAGAGACAATAGGAGGGAGTTCTGGTAAGTGCGTCTGCAGGGGGCCAAGCTTTATGTATCATGTGTTCAGAATATCCACAGTGCTATTCATATGCTTCTTTAAGCAAGTGTGTCTTAAGGTGGGTCTTAAAGGTAGATAGAGAGGTTGCTAGTCGGGTGCTGAGGGGAAGGGCATTCCAGAGGTGTGGGGCAGTCAGTGAAAAAGGTTTAAGGCGGGAGAGGGCTTTAGATACAAAGGGGGTAGAAAGAAGACATCCTTGAGCAGAACGCAAGAGTCGGGATGGTGCATAGCGAGAAATTAGGGCTGAGATGTAAGGAGGGGCAGAAGAGTGTAAAGCTTTAAAAGTGAGGAGAAGAATGGAGTGTGAGATGCGGGATTTGATCGGAAGCCAGGAGAGGGATTTCATGAGGGGAGATGCTGAGACAGATCTAGGAAAGAGAAGAGTGATTCTGGCAGCAGCATTTAGGATAGATTGTAGGGGAGACAGGTTAGAGGCAGGAAGGCCGGACAGCAGGAGGTTACAGTAATCAAGATGGGAGAGAATGAGGGCCTGAGTCAGAGTTTTAGCAGTCGAACAACAGAGGAAAGGGCGTATCTTTGTTATATTGCGGAGGAAAAAGCGACAAGTTTTAGAAATGTTTTGAATGTGAGGGGCGAATGTGAGAGAGGAGTCCAATGTGACCCCTAGGCAGCGTGCTTGGGCTACTGGGTTAATGATCGTAGTTCCAACAGTAATGTGGAAGGAGGTAGTAGGGCCAGGTTTGGGAGGAAGTATGAGGCTCTGTTTTAGCCATGTTGAGTTTAAGGTGGTGGAGGGCCATCCAGGATGATATAGCAGAGAGACATTCAGAAACTTTGGTCTGTACAGCAGGTGTATGGTCGGGTGTTGAAAAGTATATTTGTGTGTCGTCAGCATAGAGGTGATATTTACTATGGAGTAAATGTCAGGTATATACCCCAGAAGACTGTCCTGCAGTCCCCACAATCATCGGCGGACACCTCAGTCTCTTGTGAACCAACAGATAGCATGCACCATACACCTGGTAACCAGGGGATCTCCCAGAGGATGGGGAAATTGTACTAATATCGTTTTGTATGGTATACAGGGGGCTATGCACTAAGCAGTGAGCTTTTGCTTTTCAAGCCAGTTATAAATTAAGCCAAACGCGGGATTCACTAAGAAGTGAAGCCCATTTTGGTATGGGCAATCAAAAACATGCCCTATCGTGCAACATGTTTTTTTCGCACTGCTAACGGGCTGTGAATTCTATAGCATGATAGCTGATAGATAAAAGCAGCCTGTAAGAGCTGCATGGAGACGCTGCGTCACCATGCATGGCTCTTACAGGCAATCGTACAGTATAAATATACATTTTAATAATAGTGTAGAAGTGCAGGGGTCTCCTGAGCTGAACTGCATTGGTTTCAGCCTCGGGGACCCCCTACTTCATGAGATACAGGCCCCGTTAAGGGGTGCCGGTATCCCGTGCTTTTAAATCTCCCGCGTCACGTGACCGGGGGATTTAAATCCTGCAGGGGAATACTGGCGCCCCATAACGGGACCTGTATCTCATGAAGTAAGGGTCCCCGAGGCTGAAACCAATGCGGTTCAGCTCGGGAGACCCCCTGCTCGTGTATACTAGTATCAAAACACACATAACAATAAAAAATAATTCATTACCGTAGCAGAGACCGTATGGTAATCACCGTAGACCACATACCATATTACCGTATGGTAATGAAGCTGCTTTAATTTAATTTTTATTAATAGTGTGCGGGAGCAGGGGGTCTCCTGAGCTGAACCGCATTGATTTCAACCTCGGGGACCCCCTGCTTCCTGAGTTACAGGCCCAAATATGGGGTGCCGGTATCTCGTTTATTATTTAAATGTCCCGCGTCATGTGACACAGGTGCTTTAAAAATAGCGGCGACCTTGGCAACCGATGCCCCATACCGGGGCCTGTAACTTAGGAAGCAGGGGGTCCCTGAGCCATAAATCAAAGCGGTTTAGCTCAGGAGACCCCCTGCTCCCGCACACTATTAAATTAAAATGCCTTAAAGCAGCTTCATTACCTTAGTGACTATCCGCTAAGGCAATGAGGAGGTTAAAGCATAATAGCAGCTTTATTGGGGGCAATTGCCCCCAATAAACATTGCAATATGTACTACCCATGCCCCCAACAACCACTATACCACCCTAACATACATAAAAAAAATGTAAGTACAGGAATGATACAATAGGCGGGTGGGGTCCCTCGGGTGGTCCCCGCGGGTGTCCGTGGGCCCTTGGGTGGTCCCTCAGGTGTCCAGTGGCCTCCAGGTGGTCCCCATGGGTGTCCAGGGGCCCCACAGGAGTTCCCAGGTGGTCCCCGCGAGTGTCCATTGGTCCCCGCTGGCCTCCGTACCATACATGTGCCCTCCCCCCTCAAAAAAAACAATACTTTGAAATAAATACACCCCCTCCCCCATAACAGATACAGTACAGTAATGGCCAAAATTACTATTATCCAGATATGGATAATAGTGCATTTGTCCATTTAAAATACAACATTAAGCAGCAGAAATAAAGTAAATAAAACTTGCACTACCCCTGCCAGGCTGCCACGATGAAGGCCGTCCTCATCCTCATCACCATCCATGTCCTCCATTGTCATAAAGAATGCAATCAAAAATACAATCTAATGTCCCCTAGCCCCTTAATCACCTTAGCGGTTAGTAACCGCTATAGTAATTAAGGGGTTAACTCCCTACCATCCACCCATTCATTGGTACAGTGGGTACATCATGGCCAATATAATATGGGCCTGATTTACCACTATAGCAATAAATGGTGAAGTAAACAAAAAACAGGCCAAAAATAAAACACATTTCATAACAAACTAAACACATAACAAATGCCAAGAAAACAATTGATTGACATAGTGGGTACATCATGCCCACATAATGTGGGCATGATTTTCCACTATGCCAGTTAATGGACAACCTAAAAATAAACAATCAAAAGCAATACCCAATGCATTCAAAACAATCACCAAATAAACAACAATAAGCAAGTAAACACAACAGCATTACCACCATTCAATTAAGCAAATACCAATTAAACACCAGAATTAACCATTGAAACATCAAAACAAAGCCATCAATAAATAAATAAATAAAAGAAAGCTCCAAATAAACACCATTAGTCAAAATCTAAATACCAAAAACAATCCAGTATTAAAAAGCAAACACCAAATACCACACTGAAATAATCCATTGAAAAACACCACCAGAAATGCCAGCAGACAAAATCAAAACACAAAGAAAATAACCTAAAAAAGAAAAAACAAAGTTCCAAAATACATTTAAAATACATAAAAGCAAGCATTTGCACACAAAAAAAAACATTGGTTGTAACTTTATGTATGTATGTATATCCCTAAAGGGGCACACATATATACATTTGCAATCAATGCTCAATCCAAAAAAATACATGAGAATAAAAATACAATGAAAAAACATGAAAAAGAAAAATAACACACATTCAATGTTTTTTCTTACATTTAGATGTCTTCACCCTCCGATTTCTGGGGGTTTTGGAAGCTCTCGAACTAATCCACTATCCCAAACAGCAACGGGCCACAGGTAAAGTCCAGAGTCCTTTTCTTCTTTATCTTCATCTGTTAATTGTAATCCATTTTGGGGTCTTCTATCTTCTTCTATATATTCTTCTTCTTCATCTGTAGCTGTATCTTCATCCATCTTCATCTGTAAAACATTGTAATCCTATTGGTGGATGAGGTCCTCCCTCCTCAGCTTCTTGCCGTCCAATGAGGCTGCACAGGCTTTTATAGGCCTATGACATCACATTTGAGTGCAAATGGTTGACACGCCATCTGATTGGATGGGAAAATCATGTGCCTTTTTTTTGTGACGTCATGTAAAGGGAGTGAAGCCAGCCAATTAGAATGACTGTGCTTCCTTTCCCTTTAACATGACATCACAAAAAGCAGCATGGCTGCCGTCACATGGTACTTCAGCCAATCTGATTGGGAGATGTATATCCCCAATCTGATTGGTTGTAGTAGACAATGTGACAGAGTAATTTTTGGGAAAGGATGGGACTTCATCCAAAGGGAGTCACATGGTATACTACAACCAATCAGATTTGTTATATACATCTTCCAATCGGATTGGCTGAAGTACCATGTGACGGCAGCCATGTTGCATTTTGTGACGTCATGTTAAAGGGGAAGGAATCAGAGCCATTCTGATTGGCTGGCTTCACTCCCTTTACATGACTTCACATAAAAAATACATAAAAAGACACATGGTTTTGACAGCTAATCAGATGGCGTGTGAACCATTTGCACTCACATGTGATGACACAGGCCTATAAAAGCCTGTGCAGCCTCATTTGACGGCAAGAAGCCGAGGAGGGAGGACCTCCCCCACCAATAGGATTACAATGCGTTACAGAAGAAGATAGATAAAGAAGAAGATACAGATGAAGAAGATGCAGAAGAAGAAGAAGAAGCTAGAAGGCCCAAACATGGATTACAATTAACAGATGAAGATAAAAAAAGAAGAAAAGGACTTTGGACTTTACCTGTGCCTGTTGCAGTTTGGGATCGTGGATTGTTCGAGATCTTGCTGATACCCAGGAATTGGATGGTGAAGACATCTAAAAGAAAGGAAAATAATTTAATGTATGTTATTTTTCTTTTACAGGTTTTTTCATTATATTTTTGTTATTGGATGAATTTTTTTGGCCACATTCATTGCAAATGTATTTATGTATGACCCTCTAGGGCTATACATACATACATACAGTGACAATCAATGGTGTTTTGGACCAATGCTTGCTTTGATATATTTTAAATGTATTTTGGTACTTTGTTTTTTTTATGCTATTTATTTAGTATTTTGATTTTGTATGCTGGCATTTTTGGTGGTATTTTCCATGGATATTTTCGGTGGAGGTTTGAATGGCTTAATTGAATGGTGGTAATGTTGTTGTGTTTACTTGCTTATTGTTGTTTATTTGGTGATTGTTTTGAATGCATTGGATATTGTTTGGGATTGTTTATTTTTAGGTTAACCAGTGACTGGCATAGTGTTAAATCATGCCCATATTATGTGGGCTGATGTACCCACTGTGCCAATCGATTGTTTTCTTGGCATTTGTTATGTATTTGGTTTGCTATGAAATGTGTTTTATTTTGGGCCTGTTTTTTGTTTACTTCACCATTTATTGCTATAGTGGTAAATCAGGCCCATATTATATGGGCATGATGCACCCACTGTACCAATGAATGGGTGGATGGTGGGGGTAGTTTCCAAGGGAGGGTGGTTAGGCCTCCTGGGTGGGTTGTGGGAGTGGGTGAGTTAACCCCTTAATTACTATAGCGGTTACTAACTGCTAAAGTGATTAAGGGGTTAGGGGACATTAGATTGTATTTTTGATTGCATTGTTTATGGCAACGGAGGACATGGACGGTGATGAGGATGAAGACGGCCTTCATCGTGGCAGCCTGGCAGGGGTAGTGCAAGTTTTATTTACTTTATTTCTGCTGCTTAATGTTGTATTTTAAATGGGTAAATGCACTGTTATAATATCTGGATAATAGTAATTTTGCACATTACTGTACTGTATCTGTTAGAGGGCGGGGTGGTCGGAGGGGGGTGTATTTATTTTTTGGGGGGTGTATTTAAGTATTGGATGTTGCGTTTTTTTGGGCACAGGATTGGTACCGCAGGCCAGCGGGGTCCCCTGGACACCCGCGGGGACCACCCGAGGGGCCACGGGACCACCCGAGGACCCTCGGACATCTGGGGG
>NC_134485.1:268366399-268428899 GCF_040206685.1 Ascaphus truei | reverse complement strand
CACACTCAGTCAAACACACACAAACTCAGTCACACACACACACACACACACACAAACACACACACACACTCAGTCACACACACAGACACACACACAGTCACACACACACACAGTCACACACTCAGTCACACACACACACACACACACACACACACACACACACACACACACACACACACACACACACACACACACACACACACACACACACACACACACACACACACACTGAGTTACCCACACACGCACACACACACACACACGCACACACACACACACACACTCAGGGGGAGGAGGGGGGGAGGGGGGGAGTGGGGAGGAGCTGCAGTGCGGGCGGAATCACTGCTATAGCTGCTGATTGATGGCGCGCCCGATCTCCCCGTTCCCCCTGCCATCTGTCCCCGTTCCCCCTGCCATCTGTCCCCATTCCCCCTGCCATCTGTCCCTGTTCCCCCTTACCTGCAGTCCCACTCAGTTAGGGACCACAATGAAGGAGGTTGCAGTGTTGATGAGGTGCGCAGGCACACCGCCCCCTGGTGTCCGTACTCGCGAAGCACATGTACGTACACAGGGGTATGGTGCAACTAAAAATAAATGTACGTACTTGCGAGTGTACGTAAAGCGAGTGTACGTAAAACGGGGTATGCCTGTACTTAGTTTTGAGCTGTACTTCTCATTGAATGTTCATACAGTACCTGCACAAAGCACTTGACCCTCTTCTGGGATAGAGAAGCATATCTAATAAGCAGTCTTCTGCCATGAGACACCTTCTGGCACAGGAAGACACCTTACATTCTATTTATTTGAATAGGCTGTAATATATTCCTGCACCGAAAGTGCCTCATGGCAGAACACTGCTTAGAAAATATGTCCCACTGTCTCTATCCTTTATAAGATTAGAAGCACTACTAACGCAAGTCACCAGCTCACTTTGTCCTATTACTTTCTCTCTGCATCTGCTTTATTTACTGTGCTTCACCTTGTTTTTACTTGTGTGTCAGAAAACCTGTGTAGCCCTGAGAACATATTATTACTTTGTGCTTGAAGTCCTTCTAAGGTTACAATCAACAATCAAATCATCTGAGTTTGAAAAAGTCACCTTTCTATATATATTTAAAAAAAATGTATTATGAGAAATTTCGCTAAAAAGTTAGTTTTGACGAACGTAAAAAAAAACCTTGAAGATACTTCCATACAGACCCTGAAATATGGGATTTTACTAGTGTCCCAAGTGACTCATATACCTCCACAAATACACTATTATACAAAAACATGTGGAGAGACAGCTGTGCGCAAAAATGAACACACCTGAGATACAGTACCTGGGAAATATGCTAATTTGGATTTGCAAAGTATAATCAAATGATTTAGATTATCTTAATTCCCAGGTATTTCAGGTGTGTTTCAATTTTGTGCACAGGTGTCTCTCCATGTGTCATTTAAATGTCTGTTGAGGGTGGGGGGGGGGGGAGGTGTAGAAGTCAATTAGGACTGTAGTAAAATACATCTCTCTTGCTCTATATGTAGCCATGTGTAACATTGGTGTACTGATCTCTCTCATGCTGGCAGTAACTCCTGGTAAGAAGGCAGGATTGCCAGTAGTTATCATGGAGGTTTGCCCTCAAACCCTGTGATCTGTCATATGTAGCAAAGGAAGTGACAGCATGCTTTGTGTCCACTGTTAGTGACACTGAGGTGGGTCTTTCTGGAGCCTATATATTGCACAACACTTCCTAAAGTTAGTGTGTTCATCTTGTATTCAAGTGAAGGTCTGCAGCAGTTCAAGTCTGTCTGTCAGAGTGGCAAGTGACAAGCTGATTACACACTGTGTCCAGGGCTCTGGCACAGCTGGTGGTCTCCCTTAGGGGAGAGGTGGAAGGACAACTCAATTAAAGTGACAGGATGAACCTTCTGCCTGGAGGGCCTCTGCAAGGTGTCTGGCTAAGTGTCGGCCGCTGTGATGGGCAGTCTGCCAAAAGATATGCCAATAAAGATGCCCATGAAAAGACCCTTCTTGCCTGTGAGTGGAGTTACTCAGGGAGAAGGTGCACCCAGGAGTTCCCCGTCAGAAACTCCTCCCTGCTACCGTGGGGATCCTGATGGGGTGGAGGCGCTGTACCAAATGTGAGTAGGACTCAGCACACTACCTCAGACGCCTGTCATGGTGATATCCCCACAACATCAAGCGGGAGACTCAGGAGTCATGTTGCCAGCAGGTGCACCACACTGCATACATGTAATTGGGATAGTTTCTCACACATGGGGTCAGGATCAGAAGGGCCCAGATGGAAACACCGTTACATATATATAACAGTGCATGAGATGCTTGCATAGCCCTTGAATTCTCGGAAGCAAGCTGTGTTTTTTCAGATAAGGAATCATATGGAAGCATATATGATTTAATTTATAAGGGGCTAAACTAGGGATTGTTACATTTTGCATAGAAGGGTTGTCTCTGTGTACTTATACTTACTATGAAGAAAAAGCGTAACTCGATATCTGGAGGTCTTATTCATAGAAGCCCTTGATAATCTTGGATGCTTTAAGAGAGTACTTATGAGGCCCCAGTCTTTTCTGTTGTGGGCACTCACGAAGTGTGATGGCGCATCAGCCAGCAGGGAAGACAAGAATTTTGTCTTGCCGTGCGTCGACGAGGCCACGTGGTGTGCGGGGAGCCAATGCTCATGCCCCCCAAATTGGCCACGCCCCCATACTTGCCACACTCCCCACCCATTATGGCCATGCCACCCACCCATCATGGCCACACCCCAACCCATTTTGGCCACGCCCCTGTGCCTCCCATCGCTCCCTACAGACCGCAGATCACAGCTTTTAGCTGTGCACGAGCAGCCAGGACGCCAGGCGGCATGCAGCAGTCAACACTGGGGCCGTAATCTAAGAAGTATCATTTGAAAGATACAGTATATAAATATATACTGCCGTTCCAAAATATTTTGCTCTGCATTTTTGCTCTGCATTTCTAGTAAATTGCACCCTTTTTGATACAACAACCCCCCCGGTGAGTCTACTGACAATTCTGCTTACTTATGTTTACAATTATGAAAACCTGGACACCATTTTTTTTTGTGTTTTAATACTAACTAAAGTGAAATATTGTATATATTTCGAGTGACGCTATTATGAACTGTGTCCAGTTATAAGGATTAGTTTAGACAGAACAAGTTCATCATACATTTTCTTTAGTATGTCTGCAAAAGACTAAATTACTACATACTTACTGTGTGTGGAGGAGTACTGGCCTAAATTATAAGCACTTCTAGATACATCAAATCACATTTCCCTGGGATGAGGAAGAGGATAAAACAGTAGCCTGCAGCCAAAAATATGAGCAAGTTATTATTTCATGTATTGCTGCAGAACTATAATGGGGTCATATAATCTGAATTCCTACTGTTATATTTTTTCTAACCATACAGTATATCTAACGAGTGCTTTGTAAGCATTCCTTCCAATGAGAATTGATAAATGGTTTGTAATCAAAGTAATTCCGAGTCTATTGGGATCTGTGGGACACTCATACATTATATTCAATTACAATACCAACGGGTCATTTTCTTTACTAAGGAATACACATAGAACCAAAAAATGATGGAGTTTCTGTTACCAATACATGATCCATGTTATAAAAGGTAATATACATTTAAACTCTAAATTATATAAACCAACAGAAAGAAAATATGAATTGGCAATTTATGAACTTTAGCAATCAAAGACATTTTAAGTACAGAAAAGCTTTAAAATACATAAAACATCTACAGTAAGTATTTTTTTAAACTGTTTAATCAGTTAAATTTACAAATGTATTTTAGAAGCTACTATTATTATTTATTTATTTTTAAATAGAAAAATAGACCCAATTTACATTCATATCCCAAATAGCTGTGACAATCTGCTTGTCATAAAAAAATAAGAAATGTACGGCAGAAATTTTACCTATGCTAACATATTCCTGAATAGATGTCACTAAGTATAACTGCAGAAAGTCAGATGTTGTTTTCTCCTTACAGCAACAATCACAAGTGATGACAAGAAGTAGAGCACATAAGGATCATACAGTCAAAATGCATATTGTTAAAATTAGGTTAGTAATTGTGACTTTCTATTTTGGGTGGGACGTCAGCATTTTTGTCAAATACCGTGAGACAACGTTTTTCTGTCTCGAAACATCTGTGGGGATAAAATGATGGCTCTGTCATGATTCTAGTCTGACACGCAGCTAATAAATTCAACCTGACCTTGACTTGATGTCTAAGAAACAGATAAACATACAGTGATTATGTCATCTAAGGTGCTAAAGTATGTGACATTTTTCCTAAACTGTAGACAAGGTCAGGATTCATAGTGAACAGAATCAGTAGCCCAAATCAGATTTGACTTACTGTGACCCAACATGAAGTAGACTTTTGGAACTTTCTCTGTTTGTAAATAGTGCTCCTTAATTTTCCCAGATGCCTACAAATCCTTAAGAATGTGTTTTAGAACAGTGTTTCCCACCCTTTTCCTCAGGACAGCTTAGCCAGGCCCGGTTTTATGTGCAGTGGCGAGAAAAAGTTTGTGAACCCCAATGAAATGACGGAAATTCCATAGTTTTCCCATGACAACCTTCTTGAATTAAAACCAGTCTTTTCATAAATATCCAATAGGGTTTATATTAACCAATGTCATGTCTTTTGAAACAAAATTATGTATGAATTGAACAAACAATGAGTAATTAAGAGTCCTGGTATTTGCAAAAGTAAGTGAAATCGTGGCTAAATTATAGGGGATAATTAGATTTAGGTGTTTAAATAAACAGGTAAATCATCAGCTGTGAGTTTGGGAGGACCCATCCTGTATAAAGATAAGAAACTTTGTGAGTTTGGTCTTCACCATACAGGTGTGTGGAAACGCGTCATTCCATGGTCAAAATAAATCTCTGAGTACATCTGAAAAGCCGTTATTGATGCTCATCAGTCTAGAAATGGTTGCAAAACAATTTCTAAGAATTTGGGGATCCAGCAATCCACTGCCAGATAGATAGTGTACAAATTGAGAAAGTTCAAGACCACAGTCGCTCTACCTAGGAGCAATCGGCCTACCAAAATCTCTACAAGAACAAACCGGCAAATCATCCAGGAAGTCACAAAGAACCCCAGAGTAACATCCAGGGATGTGCAGACCACTCTCATCTTGTCTAATGTGAGTGTTCATGACTCAACTACCAGAAAAAAACTGATCAAGAATGGTGATTATTTTTTCCCCTTAATGGGGTTTTTTGTTTGCCTTCCTCTGGATCAATAAGTATAGATATAGGATAAAGTATCTGTTGTCTAAATTTAGCATAGGTTGAACTTGATGGACGGAAGTCTTTTTTCAACCTCATCTACTATGTAACTATGTAACTCTCTAAAAAGGTCATGGCTGCCCATTTGATGTTCGCCAAACAGCACATAGATGAACCACAAGACATTTGGAACCATGTTCTCTGGACAGACGAGTCAAAGGTAGAACTTTTTGGCCTCAATGAGAAACGTTATGTTTGGCGAAAACCAAATACTGGGCCTCATGCAGAGAGCATAGAATTTTCAAATTGGCGAATTTCATAAAAAGTAGCTTTTTTGGAGAGTTTTATTCTCCATATGCAGAAAAGTGCTAATTCTGCTATGTTTAACATGGATGCGTGTGGCGAGTTTGAATGGAAAAGATGCGCGCTTCAGAAATGTGTAAAAAAAAAATCACGGCTTTTTTTTCCCCTTTACTATAGGCGGCGAGCGCCATCTTATTGCCAATATTTCCTGGCGCGGCAAAAATGAGAAAATCGCGCCATTTCCCTGGCGCGAACAGCCGCTACATGCCGTTCGTACCTCTCTGCATTCGGAGAGTTTTAAAAATGGCGAGATGGAGGTTCTCGCCAGCCGCGAGGCGAGTTTTAGCAATAAAAAAAACAAAATGGCGCGTTTTTCGTAACTCGCCTTTTTATGCCGGTTTCTGCGCGAAATTGTACAAAAAATGGCGAATTTTGAAATAACGATGCTCTCTGCATGAGGCCCACTGTGTTTGAAAAGAAGGACCTCATCTCAATCATGAAGCATGGTGGTTGGAGTGTGAGGTCTAGGGCTGCTTTGCTGCCTCAGGACCTGGACGGCTTGCCATCATTAACATGACCATGAATTTTGCATTGTAACAGAAGATTCTAGTGGTGAATGTCAGACCATGCGTCCATGAGCTGGAGCTGGAGCTGAAGCTGAACTGAAAGTGGGTAATGCAGCAAGACAACGACCCTAAACATAAAAGCAGATCTACAAAATAATGGCTACAGTACAGAAGAAGAAATTCCGCATTTTAGAATGGGCTCGTCAAAGTCTGGACCTAAGATCTGATCTTTACTAGAGATATGCAAATTACTCGATATTGAATGTGAATCATACTGTATACATTTTCTTTTTGTGATTATTGATTATTAGCAAAACTATGTTTGTACATGTTATCAATAATGACAGCCATTTTATTAAAATAACTACAATTTAATCTTTTAAAAAAATCTCCCTTTTGTCTAAAAATAGTAGGTGAACCAGTATGGATTTACACATCTCTACCATTTATTGACAACCAACCCTTTGACCTATCAGCAGTCACCTTAAACATGCTATTCCTAATGCACTCAACCAATGCCTTCTTTCTCCTTTGCCCTCCTACTTCCACCTTTATTTACAGTTACTCATGTCCCTCTTGCCCATTATTTTCATTGCCTAAAACAGAAACTAAAAAGAGAAACTGAGAGGCAGGGAATCAGAAACTGAGAAAGAGAAAAGGTACATGATATAAAGAATGAATTGAAGAGGATAGGAGAGTCAGTGAAAGAGAGAATGGATGCACCAGCAGTGGTTTGACCTGGTGTGCGTGGTTCGGTGGGCATACAACCCAGAGGGTAAGGGGTTAAAGGGCTGGGAGAGTCTTTTGAATGTGTGTGTGAAATGAAGGGAGTCAGTTGAGCTTCAGAAAATAACTGCCTACAGTTATTGTCCATTGTTCTGCTTCACAACAAGGTTGCGGGCTCTTTTCCTCTTTTTTTTCCTCTGATTTTATCATTGCTGGGCTTGAAAATTACCCAATTTGTAAAAAGTTCTAACTGCTGTTGGTGCAGTGAGAAGAGATTCTGTGGAGGCTTCAATCCTCAAATCCGGGAGTGGAGTCTCGGATAAGAAGACAGAGAGGCGGGAGCACGTTCTGGATGCATACAATGTGTTATTACTCAGGTGGTTGAGCTTCCTTAACATAATCAGTTTGTATAGGAGGAAAGACGTTAAGAGGATGGCACAGCTGCAGATGTGAAGCAGTAAGCTAGGATCTGTAAACCTTTACCTGTAAGCATGCATGCTTCAAGGGTTAAGCAAGGAGAGAGAAGTGGGCACATAAATATAGACATGGCGGTGGAAAAGCAGAGGAAGAAGGGTTTTTTTAAGCACTGCTATCAGTGATGTTACTGATGAGCATTTAAATACCCTTTTATTTCACAATATGTATGAGGTTAATCAATCCTCAGATGCTAATGTTAACGATGTGTCAATGATGGGTGGGCGTTCTATGTCTTCTGGTCCTTTTCAGTAGGTTTTGCCAGCAACTGTTAATCTCAAAATATGTCAATTGCAAAATGTTTCTCAATCGTTCGCCAGTTATGCTTGATGCTTCTTAATCCGGTAATTCAAATAGTAATGTATCATTTGTAAGATGCTTTAGTAACGGTTGTCTGTGCAAGACCATCTGTTTCAGAGGTTGTTCAAAGAGACTTAATCGTGGAAAGAAAGCTAATTTGGTTAAATAAATATCCTGTTAAGAATGATGCTCAGTTAATTTATAAAGGTTTTAGAAATGGGTTCTGGATTCAATTTGATAGGAAACATTTTATTGTGAGAAGAATTTGGATGAATTTATGAACATATTGAGTTTATAAGACACTGAATAAAGAAGGAGGCTATGGCCAGGGGCCATCAAAACGCGATCCATGCTATATCAGCCAAATCGGTGATATCTGCCATTGACTTTAATGAATTGATGACTTCCAACCTATGTTGGGTAAAATGGCAGGTACTTTGTTGAGTTCCAAAGCTCGGGGAAAATAGTTTCAGGTGAGGAGAATCCTGCTTGTGCAGCCAACACAACACACAATAGTTCTTGTCTGTCACAATAAATTAAGAATTGCATTATGTATTTGTGAGTAGAGATCTACTTTGTACCTCTGTCCTAGAGGAGACCTGCATTTTGAAGAAGGTACTTTGTTGATCCACCTGTTAGTTATTTAAGAATGGTGTTCTGCCCAAAAAGAGCAGAGAAAACTGATTAATTCATAATTGATCAGTCCCTGTGGGTGAATTGGTAAATTATGGTATTGATAAGAGTTTATGTAATGTGTAATGTAATAAAGCTGCATCTATGGCTAGGGATTGTGGAAGATTTTCACTGTTAGAGAAGGCAAATATTGAATTAGCATTTTGTTTATAACATGTGAGAATTTAAGTGTGAAAATTGTATTTATTTTGTTCTGCCTATGGGATGTTCAATATTCTATTCTTATTCTGAGACACTTAGCTGTTTCTTAGAATGTGTGGTGAAGATTGAATATGGAGCCTCTAACACATTGCATTACCAGAGGATTTTTTATTTGTTGGCCCTGCTGAATTTGATTTGTGCCTCAGAAGTTTGAGGGAATTTGAGAGATAAGCAAAGCATTTTTTTTTGGAATTTCTTTGGCTCTAGAAAAATAAACTTTCCATACTTTGAGGAGAATGGAGCTTAATTAATCTCAAATGTTTTTTGGATTACCTGTTTATATATTTGGAGATTTTAAAAGATGAGAATTTTAAACTTAAATAAGCTACTCTTCAGTTTCAAGTGATTGTGACTGAAAGGGTCCCAGGTACCAGTAAAATAAAGGTTAAGCCTGGTCCCTGGACCCTGTCCATCCTTTCCTGGACTCATCTGGCCAACAGACCCCAGAGCTACCTGGTTTTAATGTGCTGTGCAGCCCCTTACATACTGTAGACTGTACTGTGATACTTTTATTCCTCTTGTGAAAGTCTATTGAAAGTAAAAAAATTGTTTTATGTAACCACAGAGTAGGGGTGCACAATCTTTCCCTACTGCGCCCCCCTGCCTGCTTCCTTCTCTGCTCACGCACCCCCCCCCCCCCCCCCCCCCCGCCCCCTTACCTTGTCTCCGGCTCTCGGCATCAAATGACACAGCAGGGTCACGTGACATCACGTTGCCATGGCAATTTGACATTATGTGACCCTGCATGCCAACCATGCTTCCATGACGACACTCTGTAAGTCAAGTTACAGAGGCCTCACGCAATCCCCCGGCATTAATCTTGCACACCCCTGCCATAGAGCACAACCAGAGTCTCTGGACATATAGGACTGAGAAACCCTTTGTGCAGCCCTCATTTCTGGAGAAAATGGCTGCTGTGGGACTATATGGGAGGTGATATTCAGGGGACAAAGAAAAAAGTGTCCAGGGGATGAGATATCCTGTTGGCTGGGGGAAGCGATTGCTCGTTTGTATATCCATCTACAAGCACCTTTAACTCTCTACCCCCCTCAGCCCCAATTGGCCAATGCAGGCGAGCCGTCGCCTCCTGAGCAGCATCCACGCTATTATTGGTCACCGGCCCCTCTACCATGCTTACCTGCGCTCCATTGTAACTTATTGCTACAATAAGTGTATTAAGGTTAATATCAGAGCTTGGTGCATTTTTCTTGAAGAGGATAATAGTAACACGTTATTTAGAAAGGGAGCCTTTTCAAATTATTTTAAAAGCTTTTTACAGATGCTGTTGGTAGAGTTGGCTATGGTATGTACTATCAAGGGGAATGTCTGTTAACCAGAGGCTGGAGGATTGGTCCCTAAGTTTGAATAAAGTGTAATGTTTTTCAATATTATTTCAATTGTTGTAGCCTTTGTAATTTGACGTACAGATTTAAGTAATAGGGAGTTTATTTTTAACACAGATAATGATGTTACCAGTGGTTTGTCTGTTAGCTCTTTACCAGTTCTACATTTGCGTAGGATTTTTATAGTGCATTGTTTGAAATGTAATGTTTGATTTAAGGTTATATACAGCAAGGGTGCCAGTAGAAAATCCAAGAGGGAAAAATAGTGGAGCACTGTGAGAGCAAGTGAATAACAAAGGGGGGTGAGGTAACCACCAGCAGGGGGGCACAGTGAAAAAAAGTTTGCGCCCCCCTGCTCTAGTAAATGTCTCTGTTTGCTTCTTGGCAGATCATACAATCTTCCTCTACATCTGTTACCAAAATTACATGTTAGTGTTAGTTCTTTGGGACACTTTGTTTCTATTGTTTGTGTAGCACATAGGAAACACTATATAGGATTAAGGCAATAACAACAATTTAAAAAAAAATAACTGTATTTCCATAAAATACATATATTTATTCTCACAGTTTCTCAAATTGCCACCTGTCCTGAAATATATTAGTTGTTAGAAGTGTTTCTACTTTGTAGTTAAAGTTGAATTATTACATTTACCCATAAAAGTATACTCATTTTCAGTGACACTATAATGTGTAGAAATATACAAGAGGTATTTAAATATGACATTTCTTTTGCTTAGTGTGTTTCAGTTTCTGTCAGCTGTGGTCTAAAGGCAGACATAATTCTAGTTCCCATTTTCAGCGCTTCCCATCACAAGAGCAAAATAATCTACTCTCAATTAGAAATGTCAAAAGAAAGTTCAGAACTGATACCAAACTGAAATATATAAACAAGAGGCACAAAATCTCAAGGGTACAATCTCAAAATAAATATTCTTTCCATACCGTTGTACTGCAAAATTGCCATGAATGAAAAAAAAAGTAATAATAATAAGGTCTTCCCTTATTGAGTACTGTAAAATCACCATAAATGTTATAAATCATAATTATTATGTATAATAAATAATGTTAACATGTTAGAGTCTAACCACTCACCTCTCACAAAGGTCCAAATCCCCGATGTTCTATTGCTATGCTTCACTGAAGTTCCAAACGAGGCTTTTTTTATGCTGCTTCACTCAAAGTGTAATGACTTGAATGTAAGTGGTGAGACACCATTTCATTACATGGTGGAGGATAGGCATTTGCAGATTTGTGTGGAGCTGATGATCAATTACTGAGATGCAAATGAGATAGCGGAGATTGTGTGAGTATGATAATGACCTTACATGGTATGCATTGCAAATGGGATTACTAATATATAAAATACACAATAATGGTCACTGTTTATTTTTTCACAAGATTACAGGAAGCTAAGTGTACTAATTACGGTTTTGTGACTACCGTAAAGGAGCAATCCACCTTTAATTAACATTCACTTTTTAACAGGATCTGAATTGGGGGTCCTCCAGGTGTGAACTGCACTATTCTCTGCGCTGGGCACCCCCGCTCTCAGCTCTGGGCACTCCACCACCCGGCTCCCAAGATACTAACTGGTGAAGTTACCAGTATTACTTCCTGGTCTTTAAAGGGGATTTATATGGTCAACCACTAGCAAGCCACAACGGAGGATGTTGTGCCTTCCTTTGGCTCATGGGGAAACCTTCTATTTCTCTGGCCATATTTAATGCCCTTAAAGGTAAGTGAAGAGGGATCTCTATTGTGATCTAATGCATAATGCCTCGAGAGACTATGTTTCACAACGCCATTTCTAATATTACGTATATGCTCTTGAACCTGTACTTTTAAACTATGTTTAATGTGGCCCACATATTGTGAGCCGCATGGACACTCTATTAAATAAACAATATGGTTAAAATTACAATAGATGAAGTCTGCAACATCAAACACTTCCCCAGTGGAAAAAGATCTATGTGGGCCACACTAAACGTAGTTTAAAAGTACGGGTTCAAGAGCATATACGTAATATTAGAAATAGCTTTGTGAAACATAGTCTCTCAAGGCATTATGTATTACATCACAATAGAGATCCCTCTTCACTTACCTTTAAGGGCATTAAATATGTCCCGAGAAATAGAAGGGATGGTGACAGACTGAAAGAACTCTCAATGCAAGAGACCTTCTGGATACATAAACTCAACACTCTGCATCCAGGGTGTCTCAATGAAGACATTGATATTTGGTCCCTTTATTAATCCAAATGTGCTATACCAAACAATTCTCTCTCCCAATCTCAAGGTCAAAGTCCCTATGATTTAGATATTGTCATGATGAATTTTGTATCAAAGGGTTTGTGACTAAATCTATGCATATCTTATGCCCCCCTTTTTTGAGCTTTGCTTTGACATCTGTGGTATATCAATATGTTGAAGTATGTCTTTATTGTGCGAATCAACTCACACTTTTTTATGTGGTTTTAATTTTTATTTCTTTTCCGTTCCAGCTCTTTTTAGCACAATGTGTGCCCGTTAGGGCTTCCAAATGCTATGTGCTGTAATATTTTAAATGTTATGTATCAGTTCATGATTAAAGAGTTTAATGCCGTATTCACGGCGGAGTATATTGTATGCTGTTAGTGGCGCTGACGCCTTCCTGCTCTTCCTGCGATTGGCCGGAGGACTCGAGCCACGGACTAATCGGGATTGAGCGGGGTGTATTTTAGTGCCACGGGCTTTATTGGCTATTATTCCCTGATGAAGAAACCGTCTAGGTTTCGAAACGCGTTGGATAATATTACTACTTTAGGTCTCAATGATCCAAGAACATCTACATCCTTTCTGCTGCTGTTGTGACTCGAGATCGGTGAGAACCAGGGCGCGCGGCATACGGAATCGCAGCGGAGTGACGTCACTAACGGCCAGACTGTGTGATGGTTGGAAACTTACCCGCAGAGAACTATTGAGCTATTCCCATGAACGGTTTCCTTCACATTCACCAGCAGTAGAACTGTACTATTGGGATAATTTGAATTATATCACACTTTCAGTGTGGAAACCTGATTAACAACCACTTCACGGACCTATCTTGGGCACTATCCAAAGGCTCTACTGTGACAATCTTGGATCTGCCAGTAACTATCTGTGGATACACTAGATGACATCTCGCTTTAGTAAATGTGACTGTACATGTTGACAACTATACACAGGTACTATATTAGAAATATAGCTCCAGGTCATGTTAACGTGTTCCCTTTCACACCAAGGCTATGATCACATTGGATGTTCTAGTTCTATTACTTCTGATAATATTTCATACTGTTTGCAGTTTGACTCTAAAGATGTTCAGTGTTACCTGTCCTGAGTCCAAATAGGTCCAACCAGAGAAGTTCTGGCAGCCTTAAAATTAAAGATTTGTAACTTTTAATAGTGTGTTTGAAGATGTACCTTTAACTCAGCTGGAAATAAATGTTCCTTCCTAACCAAGGGGCTGATTTGTGTAGGTGTGTATGAATTCCTTTAAACACACATACAGTAACATCCAATGAATGCTCTGAAAAGTATTTTTTCCCAGATGATCTATGAATTATACAGCAATATTGAAAAGAAAACAATCTGAAAACAACAAATTGCCTTTGCCAACTGAGGAGCCAAGTCTTCGCCGTCAGGAATTGGAAGCGGAAGCGTTCCCCCGCTACGGCACGGTCGTCACAAACATAATAACGCACCCCTGCGCATGTCGGACGTTGGGCCCCCTCAGAAGTCGGGGTCCAACTTCAACATTTACAAGGCACCCGAGGCTTACCCCCCAAAGTAGGTATGTGTGTGGTTTGTTTTGAGTGTGTTATTATTGTGTGTGATTGAGGGGAGGTGGGTTATTGTGTTTGATTGAGGGGAGGTGGGTTACTGTGTTTGAGGGGAGGGGGCTTATTGTGTGGGGAAAGGGGCATTGTGTGGGGATATTATGGTGGGAGGGGGAGGTATTGTGTGGGGAAGGGGAGGTATTGTTTGGCGGGGAGGGGGGTTATTGTTTGTGGTATTGAGTGTGAGGGTGGGTATATTTTACAAACTATGATGGATTGGAAAGTTATGCAATACATTGCAAGGCCTTCTAGACTAGCACCATATGCCTTAAAATTACACTATGCAGTATATATGTAATACTGCTAGCAGAAGTGTTTGTGCATGGGGTGAATTCTGTAATAAAGTGTATTCTTTTTTCTCTCTGTTTTATTTAAAATGTTAAATCTGAAAAAGTAACCAATACGATACTCATTTGAGATGTTTCAAATCTAATTACTACTGCAAAAAGCTCATTTAGAATGCATCATGATATATTGCCCATATTTGCTTGAAGAAAGGCAGCAGTTAATGTTCTTGCAGTAACTGAGTTACCCTCCATATAATGATAAATTGGCCCCTAAAGAACGATCTACAGTTAGTCACAATTTGTTAAATTCAACTAATAAAAGGATATTTTCTTTTACAGAATTTTAACTGGGGAGTCCTGCAGAGCTGAATCACACTATTTCTAGCTTTGGGGACCCCCAGATACCAAGATACTTAGGGGGCCTATGTATCAGCATAGAGAAAAGTGTGTTACTGTATGATGCACTGCTCTGTTTTTTTGGTGCAGAGTTGCTATATACTGTATGTAAGAACCGTTTTCTGCATCTTATACAGGATTTTAGACTTTTGCGGGGCAAATAAAAGAAGAAAACAATGTCACACAGAGATACAGATCAGGATACACCTCATTATAATATGTACACTATGTAACTCCTTCCCAACTCCTCCTCCTACTGACAATCCCCAAGTTGCAAACTAGGGCAGACAGGGATGGTGGTGGAAATTGGAGCAAAATACTTTGATACATAAGTCAGGATGAAAATGCCCCAGTTTTGTGCTGAAATTGGCTTGATACATAGACCCTTTACCAGGTTATTTTCCATGTTTTCTTCCATTTATCAAATTGGTGACCAAATATCGTACGTCCCAAAGAGGTGACGTTCAGACTTCCTAGAAGATGGCTGTTTAAATGCCCATAAAAAAATAGGTAGGTGTGTGGTTTGTTTTGAGGGGGTGGTTATTGTATGTTTAATTGAGTGGAGGGGGATTATTGTGTGTATGTCAGTGCCGTCTTAATGCATGGGCATGCTGGGCAGTTGCATAGAGCATAGGGGCCCCATGCTAATCTATGCACAGACCAGATTTTAACACTAATTTTCCAATCACCCGCCTCAGCATTCAAATCTTCCGCTAACTCAGTAGAAGGAGAAAAATTACGACTTGTAGCGGAGAGTTTGCATGTCTGCATTTGCGAGACAAATGTTGCCGTTTTTATTGCTTGCAATGTTATGGAAGCAGAATATTGTAACAGATTCGCAGGAGGCAATTAACAGCTGGGGTTGTGTAGGCAGGGCCCAGTGCACTGCTTTGCCCGGGGGCCTATAAAGCTGTTAAGACGGCCCTGGTGTGTGTGTGTGTGTGTGTGTGTGTGTGTGTGTGTGTGTGTGTGTGTGTGTGTGTGTGTGTGTGTGTGTGTGTGTGTGTGTGTGTGTGTGTGTGTGGGGAGGGGATTATTGTGTGTGTAATTGAGAGGGGTTATTGTGTGTGATTAAGGCGGGTTATTGTGTGTGTTTGTGATTGAGGGGAGGATGTTATTGTGTGTGCGTAATTGAAGGGAGGCTGGTTATTTTGTGTGTGTGTGTGATTGAGGGGAGGGGGTTTATTGTGTGTGTGTGATTGAGGGGAGGGGGTTATTCTGTGCGTGATTGAGGGGAGGTGAATTATTGTGTGTGTGATTGAGGGGATGGGGATTATTGTGTGTCTGATTGAGGAGAGGTGGGTTATTGTGTGTGATTAAGAGGAGGGGTTATTGTGTGTGTGTGATTTACGGGAGCGGTTATTGGTGGGGAGAGGGGATATTATGGGGGGCGATAGGGTAGGGGGTTATTGTGTGTGGAGGGATTTATTGTGTGTGGTATTGAGTGTGAGAGGGGTTATTGAGTGTGTTTTAGGATAAAAATAATAATACAAAGTATCATTATTTACAAACTATGATGGATTGAAAAGTCAAGCAATACATTGCAAGGCCTTCTAGACTAGCACCATATGGATAAAAATTACACTTTGCAGTATATATGTAATACTGCTAACAGAAGTGTTTGTGCATGTGGGGAATTCTGTAATAACCACACGCCAAAAGAATTGGATGGCGCTCCCACACTAATCAATATATGTGAGTAAATTGGAATAAAACAATAGTGAATAGATAATAAATACTGGGGTGAAAATTGTTCAAAAATCTCTGGTGAGGACTTGTTTCCAGATGTCCTCTAACACAGCATATCTCCTATAAAATCCAGAAGGAGCAGGATCAACCCAGAAAGAACAAAACAACAATAGTGTACACTGTATACAAAAATGGGAGTTTGTTGATTAGAGCTTGGCTCATACAGTATGTATATTCACTTACAAGAGATATGAAGTTATAAAGCAGTTACAACCACTGGCTGGTGTGTGCCTCTTTAACGCAATGTTGGCTGTCTGGTCTCAGTGGTATGTTGGTAGCGACCTAGTATACTCCAAGACGTGTGGGAGTGGATGAACCTCAGAATAAAGACAAGGACATAGTGCAGACCAATGATTGACACAAGTTTAGTGTGAGCATAAACACATACTCAAGCCTTGTAAAGGCAATAATGAAGGTTAAGATGTCTGTAGCTGGATCCCTGGTGATGTTAGCAAGCCATGCGCCCTGTAGATCAGCAGTTCTACGTCCTGTGATCTTAGACGGGAACCCTTGATCGTCCTCTTCGCCGCACGCTCCAGCATGTGACGTTACTTCCGGGTATTCCCCGCTTTCAGTACCAGCTGATCAACACGATCGTCACAGTCCTCACTCCTTCACACAACCATACTCACGCGTTTCACAGCGTTAGCCGCTTTGTCAGGAGATAGGTTTCTCCCCACTCCCCCTATCTATTTATAGTCTATCTAATCTACATAGGCACTAAAAGGTGATGGACCTCTATACTGCTATAAAGTGCAATGAGAATATACAAATAAATTTAATATATTAACAACCCTTCTAACCAATTAAATTCAACATTAATATAAACACACATAATAGCAATATTAAGAGCTTGTTAAGTAGTTAGACATGTGAAATAAAGATCTCCAAATTCTTAACGATCTTGAAACAGAAAACGAAATACATAATAAAACTCATATCCCACGGTATATATAAAAATATCCCACGATATATATATATATATATATATATATATATATATATATATATATATATATATATAAAAAAGGGGAATAAACTAGTAGAGAAGAGGAACATGATATTAATAAAACACCGATTAATAAGAACAAAAAAACATCATATAATCGACAAAGGAAGATAAAACACTGGGAAGAGTTGGTGCAGACTCCACTCGGAAAGATCCAAAGATTGCAAAAAAGAGACAAAATTTATAAAAATCCATATTAACAATATAAATATAAAAATTAAGATTATAAAAAAGGTATAATCTAAAAATCGGCATTCAAGCCGAAATGGGTAAGAGTCTTTAATTTATGGATCAAGAACATTTCCCGTCTGCTTGGATCCAACCCCCGATCCCTGCCTCTTCATTGTTGCTGCACCAACTTAATCCCCAAAAAGGTCAAACCCGTAGGGTCTGAGTTGTGACAGTCTAAGAAATGTTTCGACACACCATGAGTGGTTGTCACCCTCCGAATTGTGCTCAGATGTTCAAGAATGCATGTCCTGATGGGTCTGGTTGTTTGCCCACATGGGCATTCCAATAAGTATATGACAAAATCTGACCTGCAGCAAATAAATTGGTCTATTTTAAAGGTTTCCTTATTTACATTTGATTTAAAGCAAAGTTTCTCCCTGGATTTAAACTTGCATGCTGTACAGGATGTACAACCAAAAAAGTCTTTCCCTTTTTTCCAGAAAATCTCAGCGTTTTTTAAGAAATTTCTCTCATCATTATTCTCTACATTCTTACTTTGTCTTGCTGCACTTGGAGCCAGTCTATTCTATAAATTACACTTTAAAAAAAAATCATATCTGGTACTTCAGGAATCTCATTCTTGAGTAGGGGATCACTCAATAGTAAGTGCCAATGTTTTTTAATAATATCCTTGACCTTTTTTGCATCATTGTTGTACTCCGTCAAGAATGCAAAGCTAAAGTCCTTTTTCATTATGGTGAAAAAACTATAATAAAGCGCAACAAATAATGTGATATAATCAAGCTGCAGCCTAAACACCCACGGTTTTCCCTAAAACCGCAAATTAAGATAACCTAAACAAAACAGTGTTCGTGGCGCTAAGTGATAAAACAGTTAATATGTGCAAATGATCCCAGTGTTGATTAGCACTGAAAAACACATAATACTGTAACTCCAAGTAGAGGATTCTCCAGGTCAGCAGACTCTTTGTAGACCCTCATATGAAGAAAAGAACACAAATGCAGAGAGTATAGTGCATTATCGTTTACTTAAGATGACAGACAGCACAGAGGGGAATGGTAACACACTCACACTTTCCCCGCTGGTAAGTAAACAAGAAGTGACTTTGGGCGCACTTCAACCCTTCTCCTTAGATCAGCGGTGCGCAATCTGTGGGGCGCGACCCCCAGGGGGGGCGCGAGACTGCCGACGGGGGGCGCGGGGTTTACAGAGGCCCCGCGCGCTTCCCGAAGGCACTTAAATTAAGTGCCGGGGGAGCTGCAGGGCCTCTGTAAACCATACTTACCCGTGGCTCCGGCGGCTTCCTCCCGGCGTCGCCATGGCAACGCGGCGTCAAAATGACGCTGCGAGGTCATGTGACGTCACGTTGCTATGGCAACGTGACGTCATTACGCCGGAGCGCGGGTAAATTGGGGTTGGGGGGGGCGCGGGAGCGAGGGGACAGCCGTCAGGGGGGCGCAGGGAAAAAAGTTTGCGCCCCCCTGCCTTAGATGACAGTTCCCAATGCGACCGCTTCACTTCTCAGTCAGGAACAAACCGCGATTGCCTCCGCCAGGGTCCCATGGCTGTACCACACCTCTGAAGGAAAAAAGTATCCTCAAACCAGAAATAATTCTTAAGTAGGATAAATTCCATACACTCAATAAGGGCCGTGAGGACTGTGACGATCGTGTTGATCAGCTGGTACTGAAAGTGGGGAATACCCAGAAGTGACATCACACGCCGGAGCGCGCGGAGAAGAGAATGATAAAGGAGGGTTCCCATCTAAGATCACAGCACCATAGAACTACAGGGCGCACGGCTTGCTAACATCACCAGGGATCCAGCTACAGACATCTTAACCTTCATTATTGCCTGTAAATATTTTTCAAAGTGTGAGTATGTGTTTATGCTCACACTAAACTCGTGTCAATCATTGGTCTGCACTATGTCCTTGTCTTTATTCTGCGGTACATCCACTCCCACACATCTTGGAGTATACTAGGTCCAACATACCCCTGAGACCAGACAGCCAACATTGCATTAAAGAGGCACACACCAGCCAGTGGTTGTAACTGCTTTATAACTTCATATCACTTGTAAGTGAATATACATATGAGCCAAGCTCCAATACCCAATCTCACATTTTAGTATACAGTGTACACTATTGCTGTGTTTTTCTTTCTGGGTTGATCCTGATCCTTCAAGACTTTGGAGGAGAATTCTGTAATAAAGCATATTCTTTTTTTTCACTCTATTTTCCTTAAAATCTTAACAATGTGGAGGAACAGCTGATCTGTTACATATGCTGTGGTCTTGCCCGTTGATAACCCAAATTTGGGAAAAAATCAGAAATTGGATCCAGAGGATTTTTGACCTCTCTATTCCCCCTGACCCTTGGCTGTTTCTCTTAAACAGACCTTTAAAGGATTTATCAAAGTCACATAACAAATTAATTGCTCATTTTGCAATAGCCACACGGTGTGAGATTGCAGCACTATGGAAACGCCCCGATATTCCAATTATCCCAAAGATTCGGAATCGTATTTGGTTTATCTGCCAGATGGAAAAATTAACAAGTTTAGTTAATGATACTGGCGATAACTTTCTAAAAGTCTGGACCCCTTGGTTAGCACAGACAGACATCCCCGGGGTAGAGCGTGACACAATCTGGCTTTGATAGTAAGAGATGCGTTCTCCTTCGGGAAAATAAAATAATTACCCCCACTCACACAATGGGATCAATTACTTAAAGCTGAATAGAGCCCTAGTTATAGCTTTACATCCCATATGCCACTTATGCCTCAAGAAAAGTTAGCTTCGTTATATCCTTCCCTACCAACCACCCTTACCTCCTCCCCTTCCCCTTCTACCCCCCCCCAACCCTTCCCTTCTGTTTTTTTTTTTTTTTTTTTTTTTTTTTTTTTAAATTATTATTTATTATTATTTATTATTATTTGTTCACCTGCACTCACACGACCGAGTAGGGCTCGAAAAGTTGTGCGATTCTAATATACGTGATTCAAGGCCCACATTACATGTGTTATTTTATATTTTGTATGTATATAATGTTCACTCTGTATACCATGCAATTGTTCACAATAAAATACAAGTTATAAAAAAAAAAAAAAAAAAATCTTAAATCTGAAAAAGTAACAAAAAAATGATTTTCAACCAATAGGATACTCATTTGAGATGTTTCAAATCTAATTACTACTGCAAAAAGCTCATTTAGAATGCATCATAATATATTGCCCATATTTGCTTGAAGAAAGGCAGCAGTTAATGTTCTTGCAGTAACTGAGTTACCCTCCATATAATGATAAATTGGCCTTTAAAGAACCATCTACATTTAGTCACAATTTGTTACATTCAACTAATAAAAGGATATTTTATTTTACAGAATTTTAACTGGGGAGTCCTGCAGAGCTGAATCACACTATTTCTAGCTCTGGGAACCCCCAGATACCAAGATACGTAGGGGCTATGTATCAGTATAGAGAAAAGTGTGTTACTGTATGATGCACTGCTCTGTTTTTTTGGTGCAGAGTTGCTATATATGTAAGAACCGTTTCCTGCATCTTATACAGGATTTTAGACTTTTGTGGGGCAAATAAAAGAGGAAAACAATGTCACACAGAGATACAGATCAGGATACACCTCATTATAATATCTACACTATGTAACCCTATATATATATATATATATATATATATATATATATATATATATATATATATATATATATATATATATATATACCTTAGGACTTTGAGTACATATCCTATATTTATGTTGTCTCTGTTTTGAGCTTGGAATATACTGTACAGTATATTGTAGTCTTTAAAGATGCAATCCAAGTCATTTTTTTGTCTTAATTTTTTGAATACAGGATTGAAGCAGTCTCTGGAGCTGAACCCCGTTAATTTCAGCTCCCTGCTCCTGGAGGTACTTACCTCCATAAGGGGTTCCGGTAGCCACTCCAGGGTTCACATTATGACTGCTTTTCAAAGCTCCCCCAATAGGAAGCCTTGACATCATCCGGTGCAGCTTCCTATTGGCCAATGTGATGAGGAAGCTGAAATTGCAGAAAACTGCTGAGATACCGGCACCCACTTTAGAGGTATGTATCTTCAGATGTAGGGGGTCCCCGGAGCTGAAATGAGTGGGGTTCAACTCTGGAGACCCACTGCTTCAATGTTAATGTATGTTAAAAAATTGAGGAAGAAAAAACTGCTTGAATTGCTCCTTTAAAAAATCTGCAAATACTTTAATAAGATACTTTATAGGTTGTGATACATTTTAATGGACAGAGATACAAGTCACACAAGGTTTTCTTGTGCATAAGCTTTCCAGATTGCAGAGGTCTTTCATCTGGTGAAGAGACCTCTCCAGCCTGGAAAGCTTAAGCAGAATAAAAGCTTAAACGATTGATTATATGTTCGTCCAAGGTACAGTATCACAGCAAAACAAGTATCTTACTTTTTTGCAGACCAGTATGGCTTCTAGCATCCTGTAAGGAAGAATCAATCTTTGAAATTGAACAAATCTTCACTAGATACCATATATCATTTATATTCAACAGGTGAATGATGTTTTGGGGAGCCCCTATTTAAAAGTCTTAGTCTTCTCTGATTCAATTTGACGTATTTATTTTATTTTCGAGCATATAAAAATATCACATGTGAGCACATTCACGTTTTAGATTAGTCTGCAACTCTGCTTTTCCCATTATTTCTTAGCATACAATGCTTCCACTACAGCCAGGGCTTCTGGGTAATGACATACGAATGAGCACACAGTGTCACCATTTGCTTCTTATCAATTTTATCATCGAGCCCTATAAGCCATATTACACACCTTTTCAGCACAGCCTGGGTTAAAGAATGGCATAGCCAGTATACCTACTTACAGACAGCTGTTTTAACCTTTTGGGTCTCATCAATGTGAGGATAATTATCTTGGTTATATTGGTTATATTATATATAGGTATATATATAGTGATTATGTTGGGCATTTATGAGAACTGGTTCATGACTTAATCTGCAACTAGAAGAATAATATCAAGTAATGCCCTATTTAGATTTAAATCAACGGCTGATTATGATATTATTTCTATAATAATAATAATAATAATCATATATATTTTTCTCTGTTATCTATGCAGATTGAGCTCAATAATGAGCATCTCCTTAAATGTTCCATATCTTCTACAAGATCTTCTGAATGATCTAAAAACTTCTTCATCCTTGGAGCATTATTTAATTAGCAAAGGCGTTGGCTTTGTTTTTAACTTGCTTTGGCGCAGCTCTTAATAAGGCACCAAAAGGATTATGGCCTATGTGAATATATTTGTGACATGGGCAGTCGTGGTCCTACTTTCCTAGCAAGCCGAGGGAGATTTAAATAACTAAATGAGATTCCAATGGCATTTGGGTTGCATGACTGTGACAAGATGCTGCCTCTATAGTGGTCATAGAAACATTTAAATAGGCTACAGATGTATACTCAACCTTCTATAAATGTAGCTGCAGGAATACTTTTTGTTTATGTCTCTTTGGTTTATTTCCGAGTCTCCTTATGGATTTACCATTTTATACCCTCTGTGTGTATTGTATTGCATTAATAGTTCCTTATTTCACTTTTTGTGAAACGTTTGTACTGGGGTCTAGTCTATATCGGGTTATACTCTTGTAGCCCCTTCTTTGGGGTCTACTAGTTAGTATAAGGGGTTAAAAGCCTTAATGGGTTAACTGTGTGAGATCACTCAGGTTATTCCCCTCCCCAACATGTGATGCAGGATGACTATGCAGAAAGGGATAGTCCCTCCTTTGTATATCTTGTGACCAGTGATGTCACTATACAGAGATAGTAGGGTATATATAGCTCCACCCGATGTTCTAGAAACAGGTTCCTCAGAGTTCAAACTAAAGCGTCACCATGAGCCCTGTAAATAGTTTTGTGTGTGTAGTTGTGTATTAAGGATGTCCTGTTACTATTTATTATAGGAACGTGCCCTATATATAGTCACAGCCCATAGTAATGACCAATATTGTTCTCTGGCCAGAAGAGGAGTAGGCATATAAGCATGTTCTCAGCAGGGAGTTCTCAGAGTAGAAGCTAAGAAGCATAATTGGATCGGCCCTACTGGAGGGTCCGAAGTAAACTCTCAATCGAAACCAGTATAGACAAAGAATACTATGCACCGAAACGGGAAAGTGATCCCAGAGAATAGTGTGTGTGTCCATCTCACCTGTGATAGGGCATTATTGAAGCTATGTGGAAGATTGCCAGTCTAACCAATACAAAGGGAAACAAGCATAGTACCTCCCCAGCGTATGAGTGAGGGCTACCAGGGGGGAAAGCATATTGTTTGATACCTGTTAATATCTGAAGTGAAGTAATATTTTGAATGTAGAGCATTATCAACGGCTGTGAATAAAGCTTTTTGTTGGTACTATAAGTGTTCCTGGCACCCATCATTATTCTATCTGCATATCCACATCCAGCCTGCATGGATCCAGTACCCTCAAAAAGGTATGAGAGACTGAGCGTAGCCATGTATATATATCCAACGTGACTCCTTTAGAGCCGGACACGGAGGGCTATACTGTCATAGTGCTCTAATGCCTGCAGTGACATCACAAGTTTGACCAATCACTTTTTATGATCCACACAGCGTTGGATGTTATGACAAAACCCATCTTCACTTCAACTATTTTTGCATGCCTGGCTTCACCTCAAAGGGGTATACAGTTTAATAAGTTATTATATTGTCTTCACCCTGAAGAAAATTAAGCTATTGGAAGCTGCTAATAACTTTTGTGGTGATCTGGACTTTCCTTAGTACTGTACTAATCAGTTAAGCATTGACTATGGCCTCATCAAGGAGTACACCTGCTGATATATCATCATTACATATATGCACTCTTTTCGGTGTGCTGGTCTTTTGTCACGTTTTCAGATAGAGTAAACACAAAGCAATTGCTATCCAGCATACCTCATGCACAACATGTTCAGAGGCATGTTTTGAATGTGTGAGAGGAGAGCAAATATGCAGGTGTCGTGTCAAAACATGACAGCTGGTAGATATCATTAGAAAACTGACAAATTAAAAGCAGTCTGAAGGTAAAAAAAACCCTGCAGGGATATGTTAACACAGGCATCAAACAAGCTACTGGGATTGTTTTCTTATTGCAGAATATTTAAGCTTCCATTTATAAAATACTTTTTTTTGTACAGAACATAAATCAGTCATGTTTTCTTTTTATCAATATCTAAAAAAGTATAAAACCTAACATCTTTTTTTGTCAACTCCAGGGACTCCAAAATGTTTCTTCCGTTGCCATAGCATGCTCATAAGGACTGGTATCTCCCAGCAGGATTTACCTTTTTGTCTTTTATTAATTCTTTATAATCATGCTATTCTTCACACATTAAAAGGTGCTAATAGCTATATTAGTCCCAGAAAGAGTGAGATACTTTGCAGGCTGTGATACCTTTAAATTGACTAACATCAATAATGCAAGGTTCCATGGCACATATGTTTCGAGATTGCAGAAGTGTCTTCGTCTGTGAATTAAGAGTAGCATACAGTACTGTACTCAAGCTGCGGTGTTGTCCTCTGGTGTTCATCCATGGATGAGGTGCTGAGAGGATACTGTAAGTATACTGAAGCATGGGTATTGTCCTCACTACTCAGATATCAGTATGAGATGAGAACTGATAGAGGTGTGAATAGGACTGCAGACACCTTCTTTGAACTGTAAGTGTTAGATGTTTCCATAGTGAGCCATGAACCTACAGTCCTGATTCAAACCATTTTTCCTGGAGTTCAAAATCTTGATGTATTTCAGTTCCCATGTCTTAGGTCCTGCGTTTTGCTGGACAACCTACAAAGGGACAGATCCGCAAAGCTCCGTTATTGACTTAAGTTGACATACACTTAAGTGAACGTCTCTAAGTGCTAATGGTGATCTTCAAAACTCTTAACACTGAGTTAAGGTCAGTCTTACTGCCAAGGTGGCCTGGCAATAGAGGTGTGGAACACCTCAACTCATATCTACAGCAGACCGTTACAGTTAACGTGAGACTTAACACAGGGTTATTTTAGGTCATGGCTACACCTGGCATAAATTAGGTGCTTCCAGAACTTATTGCTGGGTCGCAAACATTTTTTTGGCCTCGTTCAGGGTGCTGCAGTAGTACACTTTGTCTTCCTATATTGCTAAGTCAATATAGGAAGACAAAGTGTACTACTGCAGCACCCTGAACGAGGCCAAAAAAATGTTTGCGACCCAGCAATAAGTTCTGGAAGTAAATACCCTGGACTAGGCCAAAAATTGTAGCAAAGACCTATGTATTAACCCCCTGGAAGCCATAATGGCTATGAAGACATGCATTCCTTCAAGGTAACTAAAGTAGCCAAGGGGTTTATAGCAACACCCTAACTATCTTACTTGCCATTATATGGCATAGAGGTAAAGATGAGTGAACCAGTCCAAATCCGTTTCCTGGAATTTCCTGGATTTTTTAGACTAAATCTGTCCCCAACACCAAAAATCCATTTGCGGAATGGGCACTAAAACATCTGAGTGATAATTCAAATTCGCCAATGGATACAATCCAGGCAGATTTTTAAGAATCTGATTCAGATTCAACAATCCGTGGCCGGATTGTTCAAAATCCACATTGCTTGGGGATGTAACTGTACATAGTGTTTATATTGGCCATTAGCCCGATTAGCCATCTGTGACTATTAGGGCTAATGGCCAGTACTGTTGGAGTGGTTAGGTTTATTGGGGGGGGGGGGGAGGATATGAGGGTAGGTGCCATGGGGAGGGAGGTTAGACCAACCAGAGGGATTAAAGGTTGTGGTAAACCCTTTGTATGCCATAGTGGTTCTATGCCATACAATGGGTAGTAAAGTGGTTATGGTCTTGGTTTTAGCCCTTGGCTACCTTGATGACCATGAAGGCATGCACAATACATGCCTTCATGTCCACTATAGCTTCCAAGAGGTTAATACATTTAAAAAAAAATATTTTTTAAAGGCAAATATCAGGTATATATTGTATTACAATGCATACCTGGCATCTTCATTAGAATATAGCTAATGCAGACCAACGTTACTGGCAGCTAGCACCAAAGTGTTTAATCTCTACGTTAACTGCCTACCTATACTTTAGCCATATGCTAATGAGGGCACTACTGTAGCGTCCATTGTTTTTTGCATATAATTAGCTTTGTGACTTACATTGTATTTACAGGTGAGATCCCCTTCACATGGGTCCTCTTTAGATCTGAAAATGGAGAGCCAAGGCCCTTATATTTATAGATTTCCCCCCTACCCCTGTAGCTGGGCAGAATAAGGGAAGGGCTTAGCCTAGCTGAGTCAGTCAATATCAGGTGACCCTTCCAGCATATTCTGGAAACAAATAGTAGGCAAGCACCTATCTATGGTTAACTTGCAACATTAAATGAGTTACATGAAACTTGCAACAAGCTAGGGACCTTGATAGAATTAACCCCTTAACTCCCTGTAGGAACCAGGAAGCCGCTAAAATAACTTGGCATACCCCCAAAGGTTCTACAAAAGTTACATTTCAAACATGAATTAAGTAGAAATAGCGTTGTTAGCCCGGTTGCCATAGTCCAGAGTAAATGAGTACTTCAGTATTACGTATCAGGTATCACCTAATATCGAAGCGCTCATTGTAAACATGGAAAATTAAGAAATGGAGGAGTCTGATTTCCTATAGCTACTCCGCTTTGTCTGATGTCACTGTTTTCACAGTAAGTATCCCCTCACTTATCTCTATTGGCTTTGATAGATAAACAGAGTATTCCTATACACGTTTATCCTTGTCATCATCATGTTAAAGCTACTACAGTACATGCTAGAAAAGAACATTATAGAGTATATCGCCAATAGACCCCTGCCATGTAAGTGAAGCTTGCAGCTGTTGTAATTATAAGGTCTCCAATAATACATTTATATTACCATTTTAAAGTAAAGCTTTAGACTCCAAAGATGGGCAAATAAAAAATAGCTTTACTGAGCAACCCTTCACTGCAAAACATGATATATAATAATGCAGTATACAAGCATACCCCGGTTAAGTACACTCACTTTAAGTACACTCGCGAGTAAGTACATCTCGCTCAATAGGCAAACGGCAGCTCACGCATGCGCCAGTCAGCACGTCCTGAACAGCAATACCGGCTCCCTACCTGTACCGAAGCTGTGCGCAAGCAGGGAGACTATAGAGCCTGTTACAAATGCCTTATTTACATCAGTTATGCACGTATATGACGATTGCAGTACAGTACATGCATCGATAAGTGGGAAAAAGGTAGTGCTTCACTTTAAATACATTTTCGCTTTACATACATGCTCCGGTCCCATTGCGTACGTTAATGTGGGGTATGCCTGTATTAATCTCCAGTTTAAAAGTAAGAGTTTAGCACTGTTTGATCAGTCATCAGTTTATTATAACATTGCTTTGCCTCTCTCTCGTTTGTTTGAAGTACACAGAAATATAGTCCAAAAAGTTACTAATGAGGCACATTTATACAAGATATGTGGTACAGTACCCAAAAACAGGCTATGACAAGATCAGCACATGACAAAATAGTGAAACCATAAACAAACGTAATCTACCGAAAAGCTGAGCAATGTATTTTGGGGATTTAGTTATTTAGCATCTTATGTGAAATGATGATGATATTTAATTTAGTTTCATATAGCAAAGTAGGTATAGTTTTGTATAGGTGACTCAGCCCTTTACAGATCTTCCTGGTTCATGATTATATATATATTATAAATATTATATTATATATATTATATATATATATATATATATATATATATATATATACGTAGAGTGAACGTAGAGTGAAGAAACGCGTAGGGAAGAGCGTTTTCTAGCTGCTGCTACACTGCTGGTATATTTTTATACTCATTCAATACTGCCCATTCACCACGGACTACTTGTGGGACATTAGAGAGACTTTTCTGATCAGCCCTTGCGTTGTGGGGTCACGAGCAACAGACCTCATGTCCGGAATACACTGATGGTGTGGAGGATTTCTGGATCACATTGTGGCGGTCTCATTCCTGTATCCCCTGTTGGATGTCGGTTCGGAAGAGCTGGGACTACACAGACGGAGAGTTTGGCGCGCAAACAGAGGCATATAGTGGGCGGTTGGCGAATGAGTATACTCATTACAGGCTTTTATTTTTCATTTGTTTGTGAGTTTGCATTTGTTGGTTCTATTCATTTTTATTAAATTGTATTTTTTCATGCTGCACAAGGATCGGGCGCTTTCTTTTCTTGTTGTTCGCAGATTTCTGGGAGTTCGTTGGTCCTTGCGGAGAGCAGCCAGATCCTAGTTTTGGACCCTTGGTTTGGTTGATATATATATATTTTTTTTTTTCATCTCACATTTTTATTTTCATTTTTATACACATATATGTGTTTATTTTTATTTTTTCTATATTTTTTTCTATCAATCAATTCAATAGTATTGTACTACCATCCAGGAGGGTTTTCATTTGTGCAACATTACAATCTTTTTACACTAATGCACTTTCACAGTTATTATATTGTATTATTGGTAGCATTTTTATAAGCAGCTTTTTAACCATTGGCACATAGCATTTAATCATCATCATATTGTGTGTAATTTTTTAATAGTGTGAGTCAATCAGCCATTTTATTGATTTATTAGCCTTTGCCAATTCCTTATTGTTTATACAAACTTAGTATATTCATTTTGTGTATTTTAGTGTGAGTGTACACCTAATGAGCGCAGTCTTTTCCTTTTTGTAATATATATATATATATATATATATATATATATATATATATATATATATATATATATATATATATAGTGTGTGAAACAAGGCAGCAGGCACTCTGTAAACACTGAAACACTGATACTTATCCCATATGCGTAATAAATACAGCAGATATTACCAGATCTTGATCCGGAAAGAAGAGACAGCACACAGCCAAGTTGAAATGTCAATATATTGAGGTAACAAAACCAAGGCACTACATCCTATATGTAGTGCCTTGGTTTTGTTACCTCAATATATTGACATTTCAACTTGGCTGTGTGCTGTCTCTTCTTTCCGGAGCAAGATCTGGTAATATCTGCTGTACAGTGGCGTCCGGGCTAAACCTAATGCGGCTGCCCCCGCATTTGAAAAATAGCTCGGGCGGCGCGCGGCAGTCTTTGGCCGAGAACCGGACGGGTTTCCCGCGCGTCAGGCGCTTTCAATCTATTGACAGCTCCCGGCAAACGTTAGATTAAATGCTGCCGCAGCAGTATATATATATATATATATATATACATACATATATATACAGTGTTCGACAATTATATACATTTACACGCCCGGGGCGTGTGGATTTAACCTCCGGGCGAGTAAATATTGGCCCAAGCAGCACACATGTGTTTTTTAAATTTCCCCCGCTCGCACTGCTGTTTTTTCCGCGCTCAAGCTGGAGAAAAAAAAAAAAGCCGGAGGCGGGTTCATGTTGTTGGGAGAGATTACCCCACCTCCGGCTCTCTCAGCAACTTTCCCTCCTCAGCGCTTCCACTCCTCCCCCTTCCGGCAGCCAGTCCCTTCCACGCCTGTCTGCCTCAGGCCCCTGCAGGGCCATCTGTCGCCCCCCCTCCCATCGGGCCATTCGCCCCACCCCCCGGGCCATCCGCCCCCCCCTCGCATCGGGCCATCCGCCCCCCCCCCTCGCATCGGGCCATCCGCCCCCCTCTTGCATCGGGCCATCCGCCACCCCCTCCCTCACACCAATCTCTCCTGGCCTCCGTGACCCCCCCCCTCACCCCAAACTCTCCCGGCCTCCGTGACCCCCCCCCTCACCCCAATCTCTCCCAGCCACTGAGCTGAGGCTGCTGCCGCCGCCCCCATGTCCCGGCGGTGACCCGCAGCGACAGCCGCCGAGGGCGACACCCAGCCTGCCCCCCGCCTCTTCTCCCTCTCTGTGGGATATGGCGCTCTCCGGGGGAGACCACAGCGATCCCAAGGTGTGTAGAGGGGAGGGGGAGTGTGTGTGTGTGTGTGTGTGTGTGTGTGTGTGTGTGTGTGTGTGTGTGTGTGTGTGTGTGTGTGTGTGTGTGTGTGTGTGTGTGTGTGTGTGTGTGTGTGTGTAGGGGGCGAGAGAGAGAGAGAGGAGTGTGTGTGTGTGTGTAGGATACCAGAAGTGTCACATCACCCTCCCCCCAATCACTCCAATCACCCCTCCCAATCACCCCCCCATCATCCAAATCATCCCACCCCATCACCCCCCCCAACCCCCCACCCCATCACTCCCCCAACCCCCCACCCCATCACCCCCCCACCCCATCACCCCATCACCCCACCCCGTCACCCTCTCACCCCCTATCTCTCACCCTCTCTCCCTCTCACCCTCTCTCTCTCTCGCACCCCATCTCTCTCACTCCCTCTCTCTCACCCCCTCTCTCTCACCCCCTCTCTCTCACCCCCTCTCTCACCCCCTTCTCTCTCTCACCCTCTCTCTCTCTCACCCCCTCTTCCTCACCCCCTCTATCTCACCCCCTCTCTCTCACCCCATCTCTCTCTCACCCCCTCTCTCTCTCACCCCCTCTCTCTCTCTCTCTCATCCTCTCTCTCTCTCTCACCCTCTCTCTCTCTCTCACCCTCTCTCTCTCTCTCACCCTCTCTCTCTCACCCCCTCTCTCTCACCCCCTCTCTCTCACCCTCTCTCTCTCTCTCTCACCCCCTCTCTCTCACCCCCTCTCTCACCCCCCCTCTCTCTCTCTCTCTCTCTCACCCCCTCTCCCACTCTCTCTCTCTCACCCCCTCTCCCTCTCTCTCTCTCTCTCACCCCCTCTCCCTCTCTCTCTCTCTCTCACCCCATCTCCCTCTCTCTCTCTCACCCCCTCTCCCTCCCTCTCTATCTCCCTCTCTCTCTCTCACCCCCTCTCTCTTACCCCCTCTCTCTCACCCTCTCTCTCTCACCCTCTCTCTCTCACCCCCTCTCTCTCACCCCCTCTCTCTCGCTCACCCTCTCTCTCTCTCACCCTCTCTCTGTGTCTGTCTCACACTCTGGAACTGAATATCTTACTTACCCTATATATCTTAACTGCCCTATACTACACCGAAATAACCTATACAGCTTTCTTCCAGATCTGACTCAAGCTTCACATGGAAGACATCGGAACCCCCCCTAACCCAGAAGACAGGTAGGGAACACCTCCCCTCCAATGTATAACATTGCGGGAATGAGGGTACCTGGACATTGAGGGACTGCATCAGGTAAGATCTGGCATTTACACACACACACACACACACGACTAATTGTAGTATAATGTAATACAATAAATACATTTATGTCAAAAATGAATGTTGTTCTGACAAGGAATTTATTAAATGTGTTTTATTTTAAAGCGGGGTTGGGGGCGGGACTGGGGGCGGGACTGGGGGCGGGACTGGGGGTGGGGTTAGGGGTGGGGTTAGGGGCGAGTAGATTTTTTGGTTGGGCTAGTAGATTTTTGGGTGATTTGTCGAACACTATATATATATATATATATAGTGCTAGGTTGTAAGCAGGGTATTCCCTGTGTTAGCAATTCCCCCAGTTTAGTTTGCTAGCATTGTTCTGTAATGTAAAGTTGTGTGTGTGTAATCATTGTAAATGTGATTTGGGTGTCAGCCCTGTAAATGTAAATGGTGCTTTATACCAATAAAGTACCTCTGTGTTGTCCTTTCTATGAAAGCAGTCTCAGTAACTCACTAAGTTGAAATGTTCCATAGAAAAGATATGATCAGGATAAAGGTAGAGTACTGGTTAATAGAACCAGTTGCTGGGTCTGAGCCCCGCAGGCACTGTTTCTACTGAGCAATTAACTTAGCCTAAGCACGTGCATAGGATTGAAACAAAGGTGTCAAGACATTTGGTCAGTGGGCAAGAGTGGCCAATCATGTCTGGGAATGGTAATGCGGATATGGGAAATGAATCCCTGTAGGTGCTACAAATGTCTCTGCAGTATTGTGCAATATAGCGTTGAAATCCAGGAAAGAGTTAACTTCCTGTGCAGTACACAGGCATTGAATGCTCACTTGATAGCCATATTATAGGATAATGTAAAGAGTGGTATGCAGGAACCACAGTGGGTGTGTGAAATGTACACTCTGTGAAGAGAGCACACCCCACACCCACTTATGGGACAGCACCCCTCAACCCATAGGCATGAGACAATATAAAGCCATGAATGATAGAACTGCAGTAACAGAAATAAATAACTCACGAATCCTTCCTGGACAGGTATAGCGTGCCTCCTTCCGGTATGTTGAATCAAAGTTGAGAAAACGTCGTTTAAAGAATTATGTGCCATATCGGATATGGAAGGGTTACTTTTGGAACAAGATAATTTGAGTTCCAATGATGAGTCTGTACCGAGTAATTTTTTTGTTCAACGACATACACAATTCAAGAAAAAATCCACTTTTATTCCATATACATCTAAAGGGCCATTTATTGCCACATTCGAGAGATTGGTTGAGGAAGACCTCAAAAAACTAGCAGAGGACTGTGCACGCAAGCCGGCACCCCATGGGAACTTATCTAGAGATGAGAAAATAGAATTATTCAATCTTCAGCAAGACCACACAATTGTTATTAAAAATGCTGACAAAGGGGGTGCAGTTGTAGTACAGTCCTCTGCTGGTTACGAACAGGAAGCTCTTAGACAATTAGGAGACGCAAGTGCCTATAAAAAGCTAACGGGGGACCCAACAGCTTTGTTCAATAAAGAACTACAATCACTTCTTGATACGGGCAAGTTGTTATGTGTCTTAAATGACAAAGAATTGGGCTTCCTGTTTTGTCAATGCCCAATAGTGCCCATCTTTCACCATCTCCCAAAGATCCACAAGTCACTGACCTGCCCACCTGGCAGGCCCATAGTGGCGAGCATTGAATCTTTGGGAGATGGTGTGTCACGCTATGTGGATGGGTTCTTACAACCTATTGTTCAATCCTTACCCTCTTTTCTTAAAGATTCAAATCATCTGTTAACTGATTTGCAACATGTTCAATGGGAAACGACATACTGTTGGGCCACCATGGACGTTATGTCCTTGTACAGTAATATTATACATGATCAAGGTCTATCGGCCATACAACATTTTCTCCACTTATCTGATTTACCCACTACACTTTGCACTTTTTTGATTTATGCCATCACTTTTCTATTGTCACACAATTATTTTAGTTTTAATTCACATTTTTATTTACAACTTAAGGGCACGGCTATGGGGACCTCATTTGCACCCTCATATGCCAATTTATTCATGGGACTTTGGGAATCCACTTTTATTTATGGTGCCTCTAATCACTTTAGAAAACACATTAAATACTACAAGCGGTATATAGACGATTTACTTTTTATTTGGGATGGTGACTTTCTTTCCTTTGAATCCTTTTTTAACACTTTAAACACCAATGAGTACAATTTAACCTTCACTTATGATTTTCAAACTCAACAGATTTGCTATTTGGACCTAATGTTGTATGTCGATACCAATAAAAACATACAAACAGACATGTACAGGAAGCCCAATTCCCGTAATGCATTCCTTATGGCCAACAGGGACCATTCTAGGCCATTAAAGAAGGGCATTTTGAAAGGTCAATTTTTACGGTTAAAAAGACTGTGTTCGACAGAGGAGTCTTTTGAGAACCAGTCTAGAGATTTGTTTAACAGATTCGTAGAAAGGGGTTACCAATATTCACATATTCAGGAAGCATTAGATATAGTCAAAAATATCAATAGGACAGACCTTCTCTCGATTTGAAGCTAACAAAAAAACACGCAAGAATAGAGGTAATAAAGTTGATTGTTTTCAAAACAAAAGTCAACTAGGCCCATTTTTCATTACTCAGCAATCTAGGCAGGCAGATTCCATCAGACGGATTGTCAGAAAGCATTGGGATATGCTAAAATAAGATAAAGATCTGAAGCCTATAGTGAGTGAGGGACCGAGATTTGTATTTAAAAAGGCTAAATCATTGGCCAGCTTTCTCTCCCCCAGTATGTTTAAATCACACCACCAATCATGTATTACTAGTATTCCGAGGGGTTTTCACAAGTGTGGTCACTGTGTGATTTGTCAGTATGCGACCCCCATTTCAAACATTACCACAGTGAAACCAAATAGGAATATTAAGATAGCATCATTCATTAATTGTAACACAAGTTACACAGTCTACATTATTTATTGTGGTTGTGGAAAACACTACATAGGCCGTACTATTAGCTCTTTAAAATTAAGAATAATGGAACACGTGAGGGCCATCAAGAAAGGCAACATCATCCATCCCTTAGCTAGACATTTTGTTGATTGTCCACGGGGAGGTATACAGGGCTTCTCTTTCTCGGCTGTTGACCATGTTCCCATGCCCCAACGGGTGGTGTGGGGGGGTTTTGTGATAGATTGAACATGCTCAACAGACGAGAGATGTTCTGGATATTTAGTATGGATACACTTTTTCCATCTGGAATCAACCAAGATTGGGAATTGGTTCGTTTTCTTTAAATATAAATTATTTATCATTAGTTATTATTTAATTGTTATTATTTTTATATTACTTATTTAATTATATATTTTCATCTTTGTAATAGATTGGTATTAGTTTAGATCTTTATAAAAAATTAAATTTCTTTTTTATATATGAATGTATTTATATATATATTCAATAGATTTTTTATTTAATATCACTTCATATCGGTATTCAATAATATGTAGTTATGTAGTTATGTAGTTAGGTCATCATTTAAATGTGTATAGATCTATTATGTATATTCTTTTATTATATTTAGTATCATTTAATAATATATATGTTCAAACCTAGGATAATATACATATATATATATATGATTTATTGTTGTTCACAATAGTGAAACTGTGATATCTTAGTAAGATCTATTTTGTTTATGTCACTACATTATTTATATATTTCTCACTATTAGGGGTTAAAATAAGTGTGTTTCTTCATATATTATAATAATGATATTGCTTTTGTTATTATTCATATTTAGCTTATTCATGTTTATCATATGTTTTGTTTTTAATTCTCTTTCTTTTCAATTTTTCAATTTTTCAATTTTTCATTTTTTTAACATTGTTCTTGTGTTGATTTTATATGGGATAAAGTTGTCTTTGCTTTGAAGTCACTATTTTGCACAGCTTGCTTTTTTGTCTATCCATGGCCTCCGTAGTTTTTAGTTCCGATCGCCATCTTGGTTTTTGGAAGGAGACCAGGAGGGACAGGGAAACAGCTGTGCAGATGAAGACTCGGTAAGGTGGTGATTATTAGGGTTTTAATTTTAGTTAATTACCTTTATTGGTGCATGAGTGGGGGAGGTTGTCCATACCTTACAGGCACCAGTAATTACACCCGACCACGTGATCGGGGGGGTCCGTTTTGGCGCGAACTTGCTTCCAAACTCCTGCATATATAAATGAGATATTTACCCACACTAAGGTTACTCTTTGACAAAGCGCTCCTACAGTGCGAAACGCGTTAGAGATACCTTCTTTGTTTGTAGCCCGGTCTACTCATGCCTTAAATTAAAGAATTTTTACTTGCTAGCAGCCTCCAGCCCTTTATTTTTTCAGCAGTGCTCCACCACTCTTTTTCTCAATGTCTGGGAATGGGCTCTCAGGAAGGAGAGCCTTTTGTTCCTTGCAGACTCTGGCTCCTACCCAGTGGGAGGTCTTGAGTGCCTTAGCATGTCCCCTCCTATGTATTTGGTGGCACCAACTCAGTCTATGCTCTGGTTGGCCAGAAGTCCCTGTCCCATGTAAAGAATAGCTACTGAGGGCTATATAAGGGGCACTGCTGATCAGAGCACTAGACTATCCGATAGACTTTCTGGGAATGAGTTTGGATCATGACTGTGACCAGCTGGGAATACATGTCAGAGTGGCTGGTGTGTGTTCAGCACTAAGATATCCTGAAGCAGAGAAGCAGACAGGGTAAACCTATTTGAAGGGGGTTCCTGCCCCTAGTCGAGATTAGAGTCTTCCCCCAGGTCCCCAGTTGCTGAGTGTATTTCATAACTGTGAATTTTGTGTATTTTGTGTAATTATTCAATTACTTTGTCCTGAACTTGGTGATAGTGATCCCGGAAGGTTTTTGGTGTCAAAAGTATTGGTCTCCCATGACACAGTAGATCAGGGGTGCGCAAACTTTCTGTGCAGCGCCCACCCTGCCTGCCAGCCCATGTGTTCGTGCCCCCCTTACCTAATACCCAGCGTCATATCACGCGTGGGGTCATTTGATGTCACGTGACCCCCGGAGCATCATTTGATGCACGTTGCTATGGCAATGCGCACGTCATATGACCCGCAGCATCATTTGCCATGGCGACGTGTCACCGAAGATAAGGTAGGAGACATCTGCGCCCCCCCCCAGAATAATCTTGTGCCCCTCACTTTGCGCACACCTGCTGGAGATTATCTTTTTTTTTTACAAACAGGCCTTAATCACTGGGCAATGATACATGCATCAGGAGCACAGAAACAGTACATTTGCTCTCAAGTGGTCAAGAGTGGACTATAACCAGGGTTGCCACCACTCTGGGTTTGACCTGGAGACTACATATTTTAGCCGCGCATCTCCAGGCTACGGGATTATCTTGTAAGCTTCCGGGTGGCGGCGTCCTCCGGGCATCTCCCCCCTGCAACTGCTGTCAATATGGCTGCGCGGAGTCAAATGGCGCCGCACTGCAATGACAGCGATGCATAAGGCGTCCCCTTGTCATGGCAACTTGAAGCTGTGGGATGTTGTGATGTCACGTAGTGTCCCGTTGTCATGGTACCACGTAGTCACGTTGACAGCAGTTGCCGGGGGAGATGCCCGGAGAATGTCAGAGGATGCCGAGAGATGCTGGGAGACGCCGACACTGCCCCGCATGTAACAGATCAATGTAAAAAATGTATCTCTGGGTTAGCCTTCAGTAGAAGGTGGTAACCCTGCCTATAATACTTTACAAGATTGGGGAAACCGTCTACGTAATATGGATACACATACGGTACATTTTGGTCATGCTCCAGTTTATAAAATGGCTGCACACCAAGTGTTGTTGTTATTTTCCTAAATTAAAACAAAGAAAACGAGCAGCTGGGATTGCGGCTTTAAGTGCTAGATTTCCTTTCATTTATTTTTTTTATACGGATACATTTAAAAATATACTTAAACTGTATAAAGCGTACAAAAAAAATCATATAGTCTCTATACTCTACTGTTTCTATACTAAATTATCCAGAACTAAAAGCATTGGTGTTCTCTACCATTTACTTAGACATGTAGCCAAAGTTAAAGGTCCTCCAATTTAAATAATATGATTAAAAAAAACTATTACTTATTGTTTTACCATTTTATATAAAACACATAAAAGATCATTTAGAGTAAAAAAAAAGTTGAGATGTTTCCATATACTTAATAATTATAATACTATATTCCTAGAACTCCATAAAATTCAATAGACTGAAAGCTAAAGCTTGCAGCTAGAGATGATCTGCCTCGGATCGGCTGGTTCTTTTGGGCCGGGGATATCCGTGGATTCGTAATGGCAGCTTCAATCTGTCCCGACATCTTTTATTTTATTTTTTTTAATACATTTTAAGCAGGGGGTCTCCGGAGCTGAACCATGTTGATTTCAGCTCCGAGGACCCCCTGCTTCCTGATAAACTTACATCTGTAGGGGGTGCGGGTATATCTCTGCTGTCTAAAAGTCCCGGTGACGTGGGCCAATAGAATGCCGTGACCGGGATATTTAAATTGCAGCAAGAGATACCGGCAGCACCTTCGGAGGTGTGTATCTCAGGAAGCAGGGAATCCCCAAAACTGAAATTAACGGGATTCAGCCCGGAGACACCCTGCTTCAAACCTAACTGGCGTTAGCGAGTCTTTCCTATGTATATAATTGCCAATATATTGGTCAATATATACAAAGCCAAGATAAGCTAAACAACCTGAAATAGATGATAAAATAGTCAAAGATAAAAAACCCATGCAATGCTTTACTAGTCGCTAAGGTAACCAAGGCATTACTCCCGGGGAGCCCTAACCACCCAATGGATTCTGCATAGTCTGTGTGTGATTTTGCACTCTGGTCCTGTTTTTTTATGGAGCTTGCCCTAACTTGCCCATTTTTGCCATTTTGGATCCTGGCAACCTCTATTTAAGGCTGCACTTCCTTCAGGAAGTTGTCGAGCAAGGTTCCTGTTTCTTTGCGGTCCCAGCTGTGTTACTCCATGTCACCTGTCCTCTTGCATGTGGATTCCCTGTTGATGACCTCTGCCTGTGACACCGGCCTTGTACCTCTGCCGCCTGCCTTGATCTTCTGAACCTGACTATGTTGCCTCTAAACAGGACTCTGTCCCCTAGTTCTGGTTGGTGAATATATATCCCTACCGTAATTCTGCGGGTCCGCTTCCTGAACTGAGACAAGCACTGTTATATTATTTTATCATCTATTTCATGTTGAACCCCATTAATTTCAGCTCCGAGGACCCCCTGCTTCCCGAGATACACACTGATGCTGCCTGTATCTCTCTGCAGATTAAATTACCCAGTCTCAGCTTCCTATTGGCACATGTGACCGGGACATTTAAACAGCTGAGAGATACCAGCATTGGAGCTGAAAACACATGGTTCAGCTACGGAGACCCCCTGCTTCAAACTTATTTAATTTAAAAAAGATAGGTGGGACGCATTTAACCTAAAATATCCGGAAAACGGATTGGGAATATTCCGCCCATCTCTACTTGCAGTGCAGATAAGGGAGTGCTAAAAAGAATGTAACACTAATAGGACTTGGGCAATAAATAAGCCTCACACCAAAGAGAATGTGTGTTACATTGAACATTCTGCTATTTCATAGCTCAGTGACTCAGGAACCATTACATAATGGAAATTATTTAACTTTCTAGGTGCACTTTATGCACCAATGAAGAGTAAAGCAATTCAATAAATTCACAAAATGCTATAATCTAGTAGCTCCCAGAAAATCTAAACACTGAAAGCACATAAGAGTATTCTTTTTAAAACACTAAAAGAAAGACTTTAAAAAAAAATTGCAATGTATGAAATAGAAAATGGCTTATTTATTTTTAACAAGCGACAGAGAAGACCAATGCTACATCCAACATGACAAAAATACACAGTAAAATACTCCTTTTTATTCTCTTGAAAAGGGGTCATTTAGTTTAACCCTTTGGCCAAAGCATCGTAAGCCTGTAAGTCATGTCAAGGCAGACCCACTTTGCAGGTCCTAATACTACCAGATAAAATACTAATATATCTCTATTAGAATTAAAATTCTCATGTACCTCTATTAGGAGGGAGAAAGACCAACATTGGATCAATAGCCAGTAGAATGTAAAAGATCTGCTGACTTGGGAAGTGGGGAGGGGTGAGCTTAAACCCCTGGAAAGGAGGAGCCACGAACCTCCAACAGCTGAGACCAGCTGAAAATAAGTTAACAAACAACACACAGAACCCCCGCAAGCACATTTTAGGAACCCCTGAGCCCCCACAAAATATATATGTATATAAGTGTCAAAAAACAGAGCTACTGAGTGTGGCAAATGTATACAACAAGCGACAGAGAAGCCCAATGCTATATCCAATATGACAAAAATCATGTCTGGTAGTCTTAGGACCTGCAAACTGGGTCTGCCTTGTTGTGGCTTGCAGGCTTACGATGCTTTGGCCAAAGGGTTAAACTACACAACCCCTTTCAAGAGAATATATAAGTATTTTACTGTGTATTTTTGTCAAATTGGATGTAGCATTTATTTATTTTTAATACTGATTTCAAAAACTATATAATTTAAAATATATATCTTTAACCTATTTGTTTAAGTGTATTTATCAACTTGGATTTTAAAATGAGAACAGTTTCTCAGTAGGGTGAGATGATACAGCACATCAGCTGTGTCACTGTGTGTGCGTGTGTGTGAGTGACATACAGACACACACACACACACACTCATGCTGACACATGCACACACACACAAACCCTCCTTCCCCCTCCTCCTGCCACAATGTGCATTACGAGTAGGCAGAGTGCAGACAGAGTACAGGAAGGCTCCACACCCAGCCCTTGCGCGGACTCTGACTCCTGTTAGCCGATTCCCCCCTCGCACTCCTTTCTGAGTGGCACAGCAGTGATTGTCACCAGCTCTCCCGGTCTATGCATACTGATCTGGCTTTGATGTCAAAGTTATGGACAAGGGGGTAATTATGGACCTGAGGGGGTGGATATCAGTGTTGCCACCTTCAACTGATGGCCAACCCGGAGGGTAAAAAAACTCCCTTACTTGGGGGCATGCTGCAGCGGCGTCTCCCGACATCCTACTGCAACTCCCCCTCCAACTGCAGTGAGCACGGCTGCATGGCGTCATATGATGCTGCGTTGCCATGGCAACAGAATGCAACGTGACGCTATGTGGCGTCATGTTGCCAAGGCAATGTGATGCCGCGTAGCATCATGACGTCACATGGAATCTAATTACAATGGCAACGCAGTGTAAGGAGCCGCGCTGCGGGCATACCCACTGCCAGCGCCTCCTTACCGCTCTTACATGCCGCCCAGGCTCCCCGGCGGTGTACCTCGCTCCTTGCAGCTCCCTCTCCCGCTGCCCCCACACTTCCGGGTCGCACGCATCACCACTACGGGCGCGCGCGGACCCAGGCTGCCATTTTCTGGCGCCGGGCACCTGACTCCGCCCCCGATGACGCGGCGCACACTCCACGTGCTTCCCTGTCTCTTCCCCGTCAGGTCCGCCCCCAGGCCCTTCTCTCCCATCAGGCTCTTCTCCGGGCAGCTCCTCCGCTCCTCCCCTTGCTGTGACAGGCCCCAGCTACCCAGGCACCTTTCCTCTATCAGTTCCTCCTCCGGGCCGCTCCTCCATTCCTCCCCTTGCTCCAATAGGCCCCAGCTTCCCAAACACTTCCCTACTATTAGGTCCTTCCTCTGACCACTCCTTCATTCCTCCCCTTCCTCTGATAGGTCCCAACCCCCTATTTAGTCTCCCTTCACATTACCTCCTTGCTCTGCATAGCTTCTGTACCTTGGTGCTGTCTGCTGTTGCCTGACCCCTTTTGTCTTTCAGTCCCTTTTCCTGTCCCTTGATATTCTGCTGACCTCCCTGGATATTGACCTTTGGCTTTGGACTTCGTTTATGCTGCTCTCTGGTACCTTTGGACGTGGCGTTGGACCCTTTACCTTGCAGACTTCTATATCCCTAGGACATGGCTTACGGAAAATCTACTTCGCTGCTCTCTCCGCTCCACGGCCCAGGCTTATGGACATTCAACTACGCTGCTCTCTCCATTCCACGACCATTGGCTTACGGACTATACCTACCACCGCTGGAGTTGGCAAGTACAGTTTCTATTGTTGTTACCCGGACCATCTACGCTACTTCCACACTCCGGCCGTGCCCCCGTTTACTGTTAGGTGTGTGGTATTATCCCTTGCCACCTCAGTCCCGGGGTCTCGTCAGGCTTGTGGGCAGGCCGAGCGTTACACGCAGCATCCTATGATTCCACACAGCCATGTTCAGTGCAGTTGGAGGGGGAATTGCAGAAGGATATCGCCGCAGCTTACCACCACCCGCCCACACAGCATGACGTAGTGCAGTCGCTGCTATCCTGATGCGTTTCGTCAGTCCACTGACTTTTTCAAAGGATATGGACAGCGACGGCACTACGTCATCACGTTGGGACGGAACGTCTGTGGCAGACCTCTGTCCCTGCTGCAAGGAGCCCCAGTGTTGTTACCTGACGGTATTCAACCTGGCTTAGAGGGACTTACTGCGAAGGACTTCTACTTTCATCATCTTGTCGCACACCACAAGGTCTTATATCATAGACTGACAGCTAGCAACGTCGGATACATCTTTGCTGTGGAGGAGACTCCTTGCTGATCCGTGGTGGTGATATTTACAATGCTTGTATTTTTATTCTGTTTGTGAGTGAGTTTGTTTCCCTCTCCTCAATTTTTATTATTAAATTTGTACGTTTTTACGCTATGGGCTGCGCGCTCTCTTGTTTTTTTAGATTTTTTCTGGACTTGGTTCTCCATTTGAAAGCTGCCTCTAACCCATACAAGCGTAATCATCGGACTGGATCTTTCAAGGAGTGGATCAGTATACATTTTTTATTTAATTATGTTATTGATTTATTTAGATATTTCTTTCTGATAATAGAGATATTTTTATTATATGTTTATTATTGTAAATAACTTTGCTATATCTCACTATTGTCTCTCTTGGATGATCTGCCTTTTATCCACAAAGATAGTTACATCTCTTTGAAATCATTAAACTCCCACAGGAAAATTACGGAAACTCCCAGTCCAAATAATACAGTAAACTAAACTATCACTTATTATGAAAATATGAAAATTCCATATATGTTGCACTCTAAAATGAAAAACAAAAATATGAAGTCTTTAATATATAGCCATAAATAATAGGGAAATAAAAGAAAACAAATAAAAAACCGGTTTGCCATTTGAAAGGGTGTACTCTTTACCTCTTATTGATATAACAACTCTGATGTTCTGGGAAGGGTTGACTACACTTTTTTTTTTAATTTAGCAGCACTCTTTATGTGTATTTTTCAAAATGATATAAAATTATAGTGAATTTTAATATTATACTGAATAAAAATAGTATGATGTTTTGAGCTGTGTAAGAGTCCTACCTCATTCAGTGACATCTACAGTTCCATATAGTAATGTGCCAACAATAGGTATACAGGAATCATTGATAAAATATTATTCTATAAATTGCATGTTTCATATATTTTTATTTTATTTAAATATTGGAATTCAGTGCTCTAACAAAACAAATAACAAGCTACAAATCTTGCATTCCTTGGATGTGCTGAAATGTGCAAATTAAAGGAAGGTAAACAAAAGTGGATACGCCAGGCAAAAAGTGGCTATTACTGCTAAAATCAATAAATTTGCTCTCACACAACATTCCTCCTCATCATCCAATTAAGCACAAATTAAAAATGTTTGTGCAAACACAAAATCTGCACTGTCTTGTAGTACTTCGAGTTAGCTATTTAGAATAACACTTTTATTTTATACGTAGAACAATCCATTGCTGTATTTTCCACATTAGTGGGAAATTACATTTGTATGTTTTTTATCTACTCTACCTCAAAACCAATACTGCACAATTGTATCTGATTAGAAACTACATATGATAAAGTTTGCATTTTACTACATTCAGTTTAGCATAATATATTGAGAGAAGTTAACCCTTTTGGAGGAAGGGATATAGGTAGCACAGTAACCGCAATGTAGTGGAGACAAATCCGCCAAAATAGTGGAATAGTAAATATCTAGAACAGTAACATTGTAATACTCCCAGGTCTGCCACCAGCATTCTCAGACCAAGGATAGAAGTATACACCAGCACACCGGGTTGTTGAGCAGGGTGGGGGTGGGGGTGGGGGTGAAGGGGGGGGACGTAGTGATGTGATGATGAATGGAAGGGGGAGGGTTTAGAGAGTGGGTCCAGAACAGTGCCCCCTACACTGCTGGCACTTCCCTCCTGATGGTGGCCCTAAGTTCTACTACAGGTATGTGTACCTTACTTTAAAGTAGTAGTCCCCACTGATCACAGGTTTTTGTTTTCTCTGCTTGCTCTTTCCAACTCTTTTTTCATTTGTAAAATTGAATTATTTGTTCAGGAGCTATATGCATTTGAAATATTAAGTGTCTGGGAGGTAAAAAAAGATCTCTTCCAGGAGCCCACTGCTTTCTATTGGTCACTAGAAATGAAATCCTGATTTGTAAACACTAAACACATTAGCAGGACATGCTCAGGAGGCAAGATTAAACTCATATAGGTTTTTGGTAGGGGATCGCTGCTTTCATTTGGAACTTTAATAAGATTGTAATAGGCAATACAAAAATGGATCAATAATACCCTGGGGATATTTATCAAATGCTCACAGCTGCAAAAGTGATGCAACAGCAACTGATAGCTGATTTATCAAGAATGCACTCTGTCACTAATGTAGCCTCAGTTTCCAGCTTTAAATATTTTTGGTTTTCATATTGACACACTGACATCCAAAATCTATACCAAGCGGGGCACACTTTATTGAAATTAATATTGCCTAAATCCCATGGTCGGAAAGCACGTTGCCCAGTAGAATAGTAAATGGAAATTATTTAATACAGTGACAAACTGTATGGGGTACAACACCCCAAATTCATTTGAGCAAACTTGATATTGTATGCAACTCAATATTCTATTTTGTCTCATCAGGGAAATCCAATACCCATGATAAGTTAACATGTCTAGGTTCGCTGTCCTTGGTATCTAGATGTAGGGTGCATTTTTGTGTCTAACATTTCTGGACAAGCTGCCCCATTATCTGAGCAGGCTTCTCACCCACACTGTCCGCAGCACTTATCACTTTAGGGGCTAATTCTATATGGGGTGAAGCTGCCGATGGGGTCGCTTTAGGCCAAAATTTCCCATTGATGTCAATAGTGAAATTTCGGCTGAAAACGATCCAATCTGCCACGTCAGCATTTACTGTATATAGGATCAGCCCCTTGGATCTGCCTCAAGAAACCTGCTTATGGTTCCAAGATTTAATAAAGAATCCAGTCTCTCTTCCGTCTCTTACCGGGCACCTCATTTCTGAAACAAATTACCTAAGTCTCTAAAAACCGCCATCTGTTTAAGAGATTGCAAGGCGCCAGCTGTTTCTTACTTCAAACAGGTCTATAAATGTAATATATAATGTTGTCATCTTAATAGTTTGTTCCCAGGACATACTTGGAAGTGTATCTTTCTCAATGTATTTTTTTCCTGATAAAATATTTTCTAAATAAATATGTATAAATAAAATCTATTGCATTTAGTGGGTTTTTTCTGATGATGCTTTTAGCAGCTCGGATAATTGTATCAGACTCCTCAGTTTACTTTGCATTAGAAAACAGTGCATAATACATTTTTTTTCTTAAAGAACATCTGCATTATAATAGTTTTGGTAGCCCTATACAAAAGTGATGATCTCATATACATCCATTATGTTCATAAAGAATGTACAGTATATCCTTCATTTAGAGTTGTTTCACAAATATGTAAGTGGTTTTTTTTGGGTGTGGGGGGGGAAGGGTGAGCATGGGGTTTCAAGGGCCAATCCGGGGTATCGCAATGTGATCTCACCATAAGTGTCATTCACTTGAATGCCAATTAATGCTGTATAGCTAACTCCCTGTGTGATACTCTGGATTGACATTAACTGAATCTCCTTCACTGTCTAATCTGAATCTTGTCTAATTCTCTATTGCTTAAATTAGGATGATTATTAGTATGTCCCCAGTAATAAAATGCAAAGCTCATTTCAAAGTCTGTGCGCCATTTCCTGAATTAACAGTAAAACAATCCTACAGAGCAATAACAAGGGAGAAGGGGCATCACAATTAAAGAACAAGTATAATTAGGGTTGCCAGGTGTCCAGTATTGAATCGGATTGTCCTGTATTTGGACACTCTGTCCAGTAAAAAATGAGAGGTAATACCGGACATGTATGTGTATACCGGTATTACCTCTCTTGGTGTGTATGTGTACACCGGTATTACTACTCTTGACGTGTATGTATATACCGGTATTACCTCTTTGGACATGTATGTATATACCGGTATTACACCTCTGGACATGTATGTGTATACCGGAATTAACTCTCTGGATGTGTATGTGTATACCAGCATTACCTCTCTGGACGTGTATGTATATACGTGTATTACCTCGCTGGACATGTATGTGTATACCGGTCTAGCCAGGTGCCCCCTGGGCTACTAATTTCTCTGCCTAACACATCATTCCTGGTACCAGTGCAGGCCGTGTTAGGGTTAATCTATGCCCTTGCTGCAGTAAACAACACCCTAGAAGTGACACGGGGTGGGTCCAAGGCCTAGGTACTGCCCACCACAGCCTCTAATACTTGGGATCCTCCCCTGGTAACAAAAAGGGGCTTCAGCCAAAAGTTAGTTGTTCTACTGCCAGGGATCTGGCTCTGCCTGTCCTTCCCTCCCTTTGGGAGTGGGAGAACCTACCCCTTACTCCACAAGAGAGTACGGGAGAAAAGCAGAGACTTCTGGGGCCTCAAGCTCCAGGAGTTGGCTCCTGAGACAAAGATCAAAATGAACAAGTATGCTGTATGTATTTGCCAATAAAGACCACCAGTTATGTTTTACTCCTACCTGATGAAGTGCTTTCAGGGGGAGGGAAAGAGGTTTCCTCCAGGGACTGCACATATCTGTGATAGGCCCTGTTGGATGGAGGCGCTACACCAAAGGGAAATAGAATCAGATCCGAAAACCTGTCCTGTTTTTCCCCACGAACACCGGCAGAAGCTCAGACTCCTGAAAGCCTAACAGGTGAGCAGCACTACACCCGGTAACCAGAACCAAATCTCCCTTAGAGTGGGGGAAAAGGGGTTACTCCGGTATTACCTCTCTGGACATAGTGATCTGATGACCGGCTTGGGGGGAGGGGGGTCTTGTGAGGGGGCGCAGACTTTCCCTGAGCAGGGAGAGAGCAGGGCTGTTGTTATGGGCTTGGGGGTGGGGCCAAGGAGAGGAGAAAACAGCATGGAGAGGTGCGTGTCTCGAGGATGTCGCACCTTTCACCATTGTGTCCAGAATTTTTGGAGAAGCTGCCTGGCAATCCTAAGTATAAGTAACTGCTCATTGTTAAATGTGCAGGAAGCAATCTACACGTGGGACATGCGCTCTAATCATACAAAGCGGCAAATAATTCATATCCTTCTTTATAAAAGTAGCAGACCGTCTCAATATTTTGATTGATGTACTACAATCTAGCTGACTTGCAAAGTCTTGGATTCAATGTTCTTTCTTGCTGTTGTTGGTCACTAATGTGCATCCTTTATATTGGTGGTTATGATACCAGTCCACTTAATTTTGTATTCATTTTATAAATTTTACATTTTGTAGATTAGTCACTTTTGAACAAAATAAAGGTAGCCTAGCAAGATTGAACTGTTACTAATATTAAACACATAAACCAGTTTTTAATTATGGTTTTTTTTTTTGGCATTGCTGCATTTAAGGGTAGGTTTAAAACTCAATTATTTGCAGACACAGACAGTTCATTCCAGCTGTGTAAAATGATCTGTGTTTTGCTGTATCTTAGTCACTGGAGTTACATTGGCCACATTTGTTGTTTTTTTGTTCATCCAAGTCTGACAGGGTCATAAAGATCATAAATGTATAACAGTTTTCCATCTGCAGTGGTCTTCCTATTTTGTCCCTTTGTTACTCATTCTTCTTTATGTCAACCACAGAGGACAGACAGTCATTGTTTCTAAACAAAGAGAGGCCAGAAATTGCTTCCAAAAAGTAAAGGACATAAAGGCTTTAAAAAAAATCGTAACCACAAGTGGTATTTTTATTTGCTGTGAAAAATAGTAAATAACGATAGCTGATTCTTCCAAAAATAATGATTGTGAAATATGTTATTTTTCCTTATTTAGGTTGAGAAAGCATTGAAATCCGCAGAATGGACCTATTTGTTATAGATAAAAGCAGAGCAAGATTTCAAAAGAACTCATCTGGACGATTAAAGCAGAAATAAAATCTATTTATAAATGATCAGCTTCCCAAAATGTGAATTTTGCTTTATACGCAATTTAAAGAACCGGGAGTTTAGGCTTTCTAACCTTGAGGGAATACAGTTTTAGATGTGCCAAAGAAAACGACTACTTTAATGTATTCGTTTTTCATTTCCTATGACTCTCAAGCTGCAATATTTTCATGGAAGCACATACAAAAAAACTGTTTTTGTGTTAATTTCAATAAGCATACAGTATAGTCACAGCTAACCTCAACATTGACTTAGTGCTAACAGTTAATCTGGTGAATACACATTACTGACATTCTTGTACACTTCAATATAAAGAAACACTGTCTTAAAAACAGCAATCTTGCTATTGCATCTCTTCAATCCAGTTCGTGTTTGTTGATATGCTTTCTGTTAATGGGATCATCAGTTGAGTGACAGAATGGTTTCTGGCTAGCGTTGATAAATTGTTTTTCTCCTCCTTTTCTTCATGGATTTCTAAACCTGTCAGTGCTAATAATATGTAAATGATCTTCCACCAAAATGTCCATGCTATACTGATTCAATCTTCATCTCCCCTCAACAACTGGAGTCTTTCAGATATTTTTGTAAACTGACTTATTTGTTTACTTTAAAAAAAAAATCTATTTGTAGCTTTGCAGTTTAGAGCCTGAAGTAGAGCAGCTGAAAATCTTTGTGACCTTGGGAAATAACCTTATCATCCTGTGCCTTGAGTTCTAAAAATTAGATTGTAAACTATTTTAGATGTAATTTACCTATCTTCTTGAGTCATTTGCTTTTTATGATTCATGATTTGAAGATCACTGCACAGATGCAACCTTAGGTAGATCTCACCAGCAGAATACAAATAGAAACATCCTGTTTTAAAGCGGCAATCCAAGTTCTTTTTCTTTTTACCATTTATTTTCTTTACCTAGGATTGAAGCAAGGGGTTTTCATAAATTTCCATCCCCATTAATTTCAACTCCGGGGACCCCCTGCTTCCGAAGATCCTCACTTCTGTAGTAGGTGCCGGTAGCTGCTCTGCTCGGCTACCGGGGAACACATAGTGGCCGCTGTTCAAAGCGCCCATGCTCTGCGGGACCAATATGAAGGTGTGACATCATCAGGTTTGGCTGTCTTATTGGCCAGCGTGATGCGGGAGCTTTAAACGTTAAAGCCCAGCTTGCTCAGCAAGAGCAGCTATTGGCACCTACTACTGAGATGTGTATCTCCGGAAGCAGGGGGTCCCCGGAGCTAAAATTAATGAGGTTCACCTCCAAGGACCCTCTGCTTCAATACTATGTTTAAAAAAAAAGAGCTTAGATTGCTCCTTTAACAAAAAACATTTTAACTTCATTTTGAAGTAAAGAGATGTTGATGATGATGATGATGATGATGATGGTGATAATAAGTATAATATTAATAACTATCATTGTATTGTTGTTATTATTACTAGCATAGTACAGTATCCCTTTACTAGAGTGAAAAGCTAAATTACATTTTATATTCGAAACGAAACTATACTTTACGTAAGAAGGAATACTATATGGCAGTGGAGAGCACACTTTTGCTGCTGTGCCCCCCTGACTTGCCTCCTCTGGAGCTCACGCCCCCCTTACCTTGATGCGTTGCCATTGAGATGAATCCTGATGCCGGCAGAGTCAAGGTTAGTTGATGTTGCAGAAGCCTCACACGATCCCCCCTCATTTAGTTTAAATGCCTTGTAGAAGAGTGCACTACCTCTGCAACTGCCACCCCTCCCCGCCGAAAAAACTTGCAACCCCACTTTGCGCCCCCCTGGTATATGGCACGATGCTGAAAGTCAAATAGGTTGAGAGAGGTGCGCACAGGTTCACTCTCCAAGGTAAGTGTCAGTCAGTCAATCCGCGCTCATGCTTCCTAAAATGAAGATCTTGAAGTAGATCTACGCTCGCCTTTTGCTGCTGCTGTAACGTGAAGGCACCCATCCTTCACCAACATCCGCTGCGGAAGGGCTCCAACGCGGGTGATCATGCAAGAAAAAATGGCAAAGAAGCGCACCAAGAGTAAAGATTTATGTATTAAACATAATAAAACAATTGTAAGTAGTAACTTACATGTAAGGTATAATTAATCCAGTAGTGAGAGGTACAGGGACATCTGACACAGGTTGATGCGGAACCCAAGGGTAGACGCCGAGGCTCACAGATCAGTCCCGCGCGCTGGGACCAACTGCCTCGGCAATACTCAGATGTTACTTCCGGGTTGCGTCCTCTCGCGTTGCCCGCAAGGAGTAGTCCACCGCAATCGCCGTATCTCTACATCTACAAACTACCCCCGTTTGGAGTTAGCCAGATGAAGGCAGCTCAAAGCTCCGTGAAAGGGTTGTGTCAGCTGAACAACTGTGTCTGTCCTGTACAAGATTGACTCCGCAACAGGTTTCACACACTCTGGTGCTCTGTTCATCTGTCTGATGAAGCACCAGAGTGTGTGAAAAGGGTTGCGGAGTCAATCTTCTACAGGACAGACACTCAGTTGCTCAGCTCACACAACCCTTTCACGGAGCTTTGAGCTGCCTTCATCTGGCTAACTCCAAACGGGGGTAGTTTGTAGCTGTAGAGATACGGCGATTGCAGTGGACTACTCCTTGCGGGCAACGCGAGAGGACACATCCCGGAAGTAACATCTGAGTATTGCCAAGCCAGTTGGTCCCAGCACGTGGGACTGATCTGTGAGCCTCGGCGACTACCCCTGGGTTCCGCATCAACCTGTGTCAGATGTCCCTGTACCTCTCACTACTGGATTAATTATACCTTACATGTAAGTTACTACTTACAATTGTTTTATTATGTTTAATACATAAATCTTTACCCTTGGTGCGCTTCTGTGCCTTTTTTTCTCACTATCCAAGGTGTCGAAGTGGTAATCTATGGCCCCAGTCACTGCGTGCACGTGCGCGTCAGAGAGCCTTGCGGCGCGTGCACCAGTGTGAGCTGTGGTCTGTGGTAAAGAGCAGGAGATTGTGATGGAGAGGTGTGGCGGGGGCATGGCAGGGGAGCGGCAATGATGTCACGCGGCTGAACTGCCGCTGTGACGTGGCCAATGCACGTCCGCAGCACCAAAAGACAAAAATCTTGTATTTTTGGCAAAGGCGGTCGCGCATCGCGCCTTGTGCGCCCACACACAGACGCTGACTGGGGCCTGCCCCATTGAGGGCTGTACCTTTTGTGTGGCACGCACGCCGTCGCGCGCTCAGCTGTGGCCACTTGGACGAAGCCTTATGGAGTCAATTCTACAGGAGAATACCTGCAGCTGACTTCTACAATTCTGGTCTGCATGGTCATTGTTGACATTTTTACATGAATGTATTCATGTAGATATAATATGATATGATGGTATGACTGTTATGTTCTCAGTTATACTCAAACACTTCACTGCTTTCTTCCAAGCACACTTGTGTGACACAGATATGAGCAGATATTCACGCGGCGCTCCCGTAACAGTGTATAGCTAAATGAAAACATGCTAATTTCCATAGAGGATAGGCTAAATAATATTGGAAGCGAACAATCAATGGGTATGTAACAGGGAATGTCCCATAATACCTTTCTTTCCCCCATAGTGCATCTGTTATGTAAGCCCCTTGTAAATTCAGGGCATTAATAGGTTAATCTATGGGCCATTGACCCCCCTTATGTGTCACTTGTAAGTGATGGAAGTAAGGTGGTGACTCATGGCCTGATTAAGCCTATCAGGGATAGGTACAGTCCATGAGCCGGCCCCTTCCAGAGACTTCCAAGTGGGATTATCAAACTTAGTTAGTCTTGCTCTGAGGAGAAAGGAGAGAGCACGGGCTGTCAGTCTCTCCCATTGCGAAGATGAGCTGGCCCACTCCAGGCTTAGGCCTAGAGAACATCAAGACTCAACACCCCCTACTATCGGGGTACGCACACCCTCCGAAGTCTGGAACTTCAGATATCATACAGCGCTGTAAGAAGAGCTGCAGTGGCTGTGTACATGATGCTGCCAATAAAAGACTTTTTTTCATCTTTCACCTGCCTGAGTGTCAGTTCTTGGGCAGAGTGGAATAAGTATGCAGTGGTTAGAGCTGATCTCCGGGATACCCTGGACCCCACTACAGCTGGAGGCTCACAGTACCAACTAAGAAGAAGGAGATAAAAAGCCTGTCCTGGTCTCAATATAATGCAGATCGCTCTCAGTCTCCTGAACCAACAGGTAAAGCACCACACAGATCAAGTAGTAGCATGTAGATCTCCCAGAGGGGGAGTGCGGGGGTGGGGGGGGTGAACAGGGCTACCGGTAGATATATTGTGAGGTTATAATAAAATAAACCAAACAACCAGTACAATGCTGCTCAACCCTCATTGGACATTCCTTCTTGGTCCTTAGTAGTAGTTTTGATGCAAAGATTCAGGTAGCGCAAGATAACTGATAAAAACATTAAAAAAAAGAGAAAACACAAATAGTGCAATACTGTCTGATACCAGGAGCATGTACTAAAACTCCCTAGAAATGTGCACTCACATTGTTTCAAAATTAAACAAGCCTTTTGTCCCAGGGGGAGTCTTAAAATCGATATTTTCAAGAGACTCAACTTCAGCACAGTATATCCAGCGATGCCACAAGAAGGATCCTTTCCTGAATGGACAAGACTCACTGTGGTTGCTTCCCCTCGTACAGAGGGAAAAGGAAGGGTTCACAGTTTAGTATAGGACCTGCATTCATTTTGGTTTTCCTTGACGTGGTATGCCGGCTTATGATGCTTTGGCCAAAGGGTCTAACTATATAACCAAGTAAATATTATTATTGAAGTATTTAAACTTTATACTTATTACTTTATATGTTTTGTCAATTGGATGTAGCATTGGGCACCCCTGTCTTTTGTTTGTATACATTGGCCATGCTCAGTAGCACTCTTATTGACATAAATATATGTATACAGTATAATGGGGTGGATGTTGGAGTTTGAGCGTGCTGGGAATGTATGTGTGTGTGTACGTCTTTCCTATTAGTAGTTAGGCTGTGTCCATGGTGACCGCCCGCTCGCATCCATGCGCGTGACGTTACACGAGATTTAGCGGGACCTTTTTGTGGCCAGTCTAGACACGATGGGGAGGCATGTCTGGGGTGTGGCCGTGATATAACGGAGCTGGTTCGCCCTCATTGGGCGAACCGCTCACGTGACCTGGCCATTGCGCCGTGGAATTTAACTGATTGCTCGAGCACCACACTGTCGCACACGCGGTCCACAGCTGCGATCATTGCTTTAAGGCATTGTTAACGCGCCACGCACGCCTCCACAACGTCTCCCTGAACATGGCTGCAGCCATAGGGTAAGTCCCCAGTGGCCACTGCAGCGCGCGCTACGGCCGCACACAAGGCACAGCGCTCTATGGGACAGGCTCCAGTCGGTGTGCGTGTGTGCACAAGCCGCGATGCGTGACCGCCTTGCCAAAAGACAAGATTTTTATCTTTTGGCGTGGCGGCCGAGCATTGGTCACGGCGGCGGTTCAGCCAATGAGGGCGAACCAGCCGTGTGACGTCATGGTTGTGTCCCCGCCATGCTCCCCCACCCCTTCGTTGCAAGCTTGATTTTATCCCTGCTGCTCCAGCAGAGTCCGCAGAACGTGGCTTGCACTCATGCACGTGCTGCCAGACCATCAGGCAAGCATGCAGGAGCCGACACAGGTGCCGTCACCTTAGAGGGGAAGTGGTGTGCTGCTGAAGTGTGCTGCTGCTGTTGTGTACTGCAGCTTTGTGCTGCTGCTACTGTTGTGTGCTGCTGCTATATGCTGCTGCTGCTGCTGTGTGCTGATTCTGCTGCTGCTATTAAAAATGTGGTTGCTCTATGTACTTAAGTAAGAGTCAAAATGGGGCATTTATCAAAATCTCAAAGCTGCAAAACTGTGGCAACTAACAGCACCAGATGTAGTTAGGAAAAACATTCTCATTGAAACTAGTAGAATTTTCTCGTTTTATTATTCTGATGCAGTGTTTCTGCCTAAGTTTTGCAGCTATAGGATTTTTGATAAATGCCCACAAAATCCTATTTCTAAGATTTTACAGTATTTGAGTAGGCTACTTGTACAGTATAAGAGTAATAGATGACCGCTGCTGTAATTAGGGATAACTGTGTAACTGAATATTAAACTTGTGCGTAGTAGTGTGACTATGCAGTGTTCTTTGGGCAGGAGGAGCTTTCAGAAGAGGCAGGTGAAATACTGTACACAGAAGATGACAGAGGAGAGAGTAGGTCTCACTTTCCTGAGTAGTCCTGTTTTCTCAAGGTACTTGTTCTCTAATAATAATACAACTACAGTTTGTATTTGTAATTTTGTGTTAGCCCAGATCAATAACTTGACTAAAACACTATTTGTATGATATCACTATATAAAGTACTGTATGTAACCTCAGTGTATCTGAATCCTTTTCTGATTGCCACGTGTTGAAGATCTCTAAGTAAGCTGTTAATTGAACATGCAAAGGAATAACTTTGCTGTAAAGCATTTAGATAATGTTTCACTGCTAAATACAACTTTTTCATTCTCTATATTCAGTACAGATGACAGTAAAACTAGGACAAAATAGGTAGGGAAAAATAAGAATTAATATCCAGGCTTTATTAAACAAGGAACAAGTGCAAAGCAACTGGCAATGTAATGGGGAGCTCCCAAGTGACTTTGGAAAATTATTGTATCCTTCATCAAATAACTACTCTACAGTCAATTTAATATTAATTACTCACATTAGTCACACCCCTAAACAACTAATAGGCTGAAAATCGTAGACATTTTGTCAGTAGATTGATCCTGAATATCTCCTGGGTTTTTTTCTATTCCACTTGTACTAAAATTGTTCTGATTTTTGATTGACAATTTTTGCGAATTTCTCTAAGTGGCAATTTCAATCAAGGATGTCTAAATGATAATTAACCATTTTGTTTTGCAATAGTATTTATTTAACACTTTAGAAGACTTGTAACAATGATACTTTGATGGAATGGACCTCATCTCTTTACTTCATAAACGTAAATGCCTAGAGCCATAATAAATTGTGCCTGTAGCATTCTGTGTTGTGTTTTTTTCATAAGATGCAGCCACGAGTATCCGATCACTTGCATTTGAAAATCTGGGGCAATCTCCCAGTAATGCTGCAACATTTCTGTGACATTTTTGCAGACAGACTAATGGCCCATCGGATTAACACAGCGGGGGTCCCTGGCAGTCCAATTCAAACTGCATGAGACTGCAGGAACCCCCGCCATGTTAATCCGATGGGCCATTAGTCTGTTTGTAGAAATGTCACAGAAATGTTGCAGCATTACTGGGAGATTGCCCCAGATTTTCCCAGGCAAGTGTTTGGATACTCGTGGCTGCATCTGTAGCTGGAACAAGTTGCAATATGCTACAGTACATTCAGCATATGAACGTCCTGTGTTTTACTGAATTCACACAAAATAAAGTTGCATTCACACTTACTGTACTTGTGGTAAACAAAATAAATAAAGACCATAATTGAATTAAACATATTGTGTCACTTTCTCAAGTAGATTTGCTTCAGTTTCAAATAAAAACACTAAAACCATTCTGAGAAAAAAACATGCTATATGGGTTTTTGTGGGTTACATTTAAAAGCAAAGCTTCTATCATAAACACCCACATCTTAGCACCACTTGTTCCATATTGTTATCATTTTACTTACACAAAAAAAATAAAAAGAGAAAATAACAGGCTGATAAGTGGTGTTATCCCACAAAATCCTTTTTAGCACTGGAAGAATAAATATGGCCCTTAATATCAGAACACCATATTATTAGTCCTAATAAAGGCCCATATAGAATGTCATGCATCCCTTCTTTAAGCTTTATTCCAAAACGTACATAGAGAAAAGACAGAAAGATGTTCTAGCAGTGTATTTTAGAATTAGCTTGAGTACACTGTTAATGCTCTATTAAAATGATAATATTAACCATCACAGTTTTGTGCAATACTGCATTTCATGCTACAGTACTATAACTATACTTTGCCGAACTGCAGAATTTAGTTAATAAATCATTACATGTTTTGGGCTTTTTGTAAAAGAATTACATATGTTATATGTTCTGAATTTCAAGCATCCAATAGCAAAAACAGTGACTCTCGGGGAAAGCCAGCTATGTTTTTCATTTGACTTTGATTGCAAGGTGTATTAGAAAGCTGCCTGAATAATAATGATTACCATCATCTTATTCGGCTTCTGAACATTGTTATCTGCAGTGCTGTATTCTTCCCTGTGGCTACAAGTTGTGCTTCCCAGACAAGTCAATTATGTGGGCTTATAGAAATAGTGGCAATCAGCACTGTGACGCATTTTAAATGTCAAGAGAGACCCCTCAGTGCTGAAGCTTTTACCCACTGAGGGCTATTGGTGAGTGTACAAATCACAAACTCACCTCCACATAACAGACATTGACATTTTTCGTTAATTCCAGAAATATCATAATAGACTACGATCTTGGCAGCAGAAAAAAACATTTACTGTTGAAGTTCAAATAAAACATATGGACGTCTAGATATCCTTTCTGTTTCCTTATAAGATTTGTCGCATGCCACCATTTTGTGAGTTAATATGTTCTGCACCAACACGGTGCAGAACAAAGGACTCAGGAGCATCCCTTAAGGTTGGAGGAAAGGAGATTTCACCAGCAACCAAGGAAAGGGTTCTTTACAGTAAGGGCAGTTAAAATGTGGAATTCATTACCCATGGAGACCGTGATGGCAGATACAATAGATTTGTTCAAAAAAAGGTTGGACATCTTTTTAGATAGGAAAGGTATACAGGGATATACCAAATAAGTATACATGGGAAGGAAGTTGATCCAGGGATTAATCCGATTGCCAATTCTTGGAGTCAGGAAGGAATTTATTTTTCCCCTTATGAGATATCATTGGATGATATGACTCTGGGGTTTTGTTTGCCTTCCTCTGGATCAATAAGTATAGATATATGATAAAATATCTGTTGTCTAAATTTAGCATAGGTTGAACTTGATGGACGGAAGTCTTTTTTCAACCTCATCTACTATGTAACTATGTAACACAATTATAGTGTTTGCTCTTTTTAGGATTTGTTTATGATAGTTGGGAAATGTGTCTCCTTTCAGCGCTGTGTGTGGTGGTTTAGGAGACGAGCATAGCCCAACCTTAATAATAGCAGTGTTTATGAATGTTTGTATTTAGGCAGCTAAGCACTTGTTTGGAATAATGACATAAAAAAGGAGATGATAAGAACTCTCCTAAAAGGAAAACAGGGGGTAATGTGAATGTACAGTGTTAAGTAGAATCTTTAAAAGCACATGCAACAGGAAAAGAATTGAACATCAAAAAGCATATTACATAGGATTTTTGTTTTAAATCATACCTTCATAGCGAGTAACAGTTGTGTCTTCCATATGAGTAGATAGTAGAGCAAGACTAAAGTGGGAGGGATTACTCAATAACAAGCCTTCCAACTATGCATCATCATTGGTAAATTGTATAGTACATCGTTTCTGTACTTGTTAGACATTAGCTTTCAGAGTTATGTGTGGGAATAAATCATATTTATACTCTATTTACTAAGACAAGTTGATTGTAATACAAAAGTAGGAAACGCTGCTTAACTCAGTGGTATTGAAGAAATGCTGAAATTGTTATATTGTGCAAGGAAAAGTTTGGAATTACATAGCATATACTCTTTTTAGAACACAAACCGTTCCATCTTTAGGGCAATATTGCTTTCTTGTGATATAATTTCCTTTAGACAACCATAAACCATAAGTCATTCGCATCACCTTGTTTAGAAGCCTCTAAGAGACACTTTATACCATTTTTTCCTTTCGCTGTTGACACTGATCATCAGTTTCTCCGAACTTAACTTTTGAAAGCTTGTCATACATAGAGGACAAATATTAAGCTTTTCTTCAGGCCACCAAAAGATTGATATGCTCAATTGTAGCAGTAAGTGTAGTGAAATGCAAACACCATATCTCTAAGTTCGATGAAATATGATGCAATATGCAATGTAAAGCCTTTAAGGTGCTGTTTTATATAGTGCCAGACAGGACAATTGACAAAGTACTCTATCCTGATTCTCTTTCTTCTTTGTCACATTATTGAGTATATATAGTTGACACATAACATTTATGACAATGCAAAATCATAAAGAGTTGCACAGATTGACATAAGAATCACTATCTTGAATATATCCTAGCCCAGCGATGTTTTATGAGAATACTGTATTGACACATCTCACTAACTACTGAAGTTACACACAAAAAAATGGTTCCTGTGCAAATGACACAAACACGCAGTCCCACTTATACCATTAAATGTTCAGATTTAGTGGGTTGTTTATCAATGTTAAGTGATATTATGTGATAAACATGCATAGTTCATGTAGATTTGGTAAAGTGAACAATGCACAGTAGATTTAAGTTCCTTAAATTGAATGGTGAATAATCAATAAAAGTTCACATAGCAAATATTATTGCGCTCACTGGCATGTTGCTGCAGGACTTAAACAACACGCCAGCGGGAGAAGTGCCAATTGTCTTGAATCAGCCATGTGTGAAAAGGGGGCAGGGCTAACATGCTATTTCATCCAAGAAAGCGCGCAAGTGGGTACGATAACATCTGCTACATCTGTGTGTCTTGAATGTATTCAGCGCACTTTTAAGGTACAAAGAGAAAACAAAATTACAACGTACAATCACTCTTTCCAAAAGTGCAGCTGTTCAAATTCTATGATGAGGTAACGTGTTTAATGTGTAGTGAAAATGCAGTTTCCACAGGTAGGAATGAGTGAACCTTTAGAGTGTGATCTTAGTGCATGAAGATATGGCATTAAACAGGCCACTGGTAACTTTGAATGTAAGATATCCTACTGCAGAGATGCCTCGCTGATTAAACACAGATTTGGTGAATAGCAGGAGTTGTGATAAAAATATCAAATACTCGGAAGCTTTAATTTAGCTGCCTCATTGCTCACAGTTTTCTCACAATCAAAAGAACTCTGCCATAAGTCACTTCTAACATTAAACTATCAGTTCAACAGCACAATGGCATGTATTTGTTTCTAACTTTATTAATTTAGTATCTATGACACCGTCAAAAGTTATATAGTTGTTCTACGCTTCTTTCTCTGCTTTAAATGTGCTGTACACAGTTCTCTGCCTCATTCATTCGACTTGTTGTCATATGATTAAAATGTATGAAAATCCATGTGTTTTATATGAAATCTTCTTGGAGATTACTGTACACCTAGAGATAGGAATACATAATCTTAGCGAGCTCAAAAATCCAAATCCATAGTATTATATCTTAAATAGTACCGACTAGAGTGCTACTGTGAAAGTGACCTCACATTTAAACTTATTTAAGGACAATTATCTCTAGGTTTACAACAATAATCAAAGAAGCCACAATGCACATCCAATATGAAAAACTATTTAGTTAATTTACAGTGTGTGTGTGTGTCTGTGTGTGTGTTTCTCACGTCAAGATAGACACCCCTGTTGTAAGGCTCTACTTTGACATGATGGCAGGCTTAACATGTATTGACCAGAAGTTTGAATTAAATTATACATTTATTTTAGAAGAAAGTATATAAATGTACTAAATAAATTAATGTAAATTTATGACAAATGGAGCAGGGTGGTTATGAAAAATAAGATATACATGTACATTCATATTTTGTCACCATAGTTTTTTTTCCATGTACCAACTCCATTTTCTTGATAGTCTACACACCAATAAGTAATACGAAATGACCTCTATAGCAGCACTACCAATACTTATGAAGCACATTTTAATGAGCAGTCATGGAAAGGGTAACAGAAGTTTTTTCACACTCTCATTGTAATTTGTAGCCCACCAGTGCTTCATTATTCTCTGGGCTTTTTTGTGCATAAGGACAAAAAAAGAAAATGAGGCCACATGTATATAATTATATGAATTGTCACTAACAGAACAGCATGTTCATATTTAATGTGGAAAAGTCAACACACATTTCTGCTCTTAAAGACACGATATTTCAGTCACAGTACTCCAAACCAATATTTGCAATAACAAATATTTAGCTAAAATTGTAATAGGACTTTAGGTATAGGGAATTGTTTTTTTGTTTTTTTAATAATAATAACTAACATACTTTAGAATTGATGCCTAAACCTATGAACTCAGTACACTTATAACATAAATATATCCTACTTCTACATTGTTTCTTCACATTGTACATGTCAAGATATTATAGTTTTAAAGTATAATACTCACTGATGTGTACAGGTACCCTTCTCCATTCATTGCTATATACAACCCTGTCTTTACACCTTGGATTGCAACAACACGAAGACCCACTGGTATGAGGTTGAATAATGCTGTAAAAATAAAGTGAATAAAATTAAATGTGATATTTCTATAAATATACAGATGTAGCAGCCATTTTTGTGCCTTTTAACGTGCTAGGGCAAGAAATCCATAAAACAATATTTTGGAGTGGCTGCATTCAAAGTGCCAGGAGGTGGATCAAAAGGCATGGGGGAGATTGCAATAAGATGATCCCCTAATGCAGGGGTTCTCAGCTCCAGTCCTCAAGAACCCCAACAGGTCAGGTTTTCAAGATACCCTTGCTAGGTCACTCAACCAGTCCCTGCTTCAGCATAGGTGGGTCAGTATTCGACTGAGCCACCTGTGCTGAAGCAGAGAAATCCTTATAACGTAACCTGTTGGAGGATCTTGAGGACTGGAGTTGAGAACCTCTGCCCTAACGCCTTAAAAGGTGCCATAACATGCAGATTAAAAAGGGCACTTTAAGTCATCTCGGTGCTCAAAATATATGTCACAGTAAGTAGATTAAAAAAAAAACTATCAAAATTATTTTTTCCTAAAATTCAATCTCTCATTAGATGACAAGTGAAAATCAAAATACTATCATCATTCTTTTTTTATTTTTTTTTATTTAGGAAATGCATTTGTAAAATCAATGCATAAATGGTTTGGCACTAACATCAGATGTTGTGTTAGGGATTATGTTTACTCTTGAAATGTATGCCTGATTTAGACCTTTGTGTGATTAGTGTTTAGCATGCTGCTGAAATGCAATACAAAGACTTCAGTAGTTAAACAATGCTATTCGTGTTATAGTACAGTATATAGAATTATGTAATGTGCCATATATGTTTGTAATATAATCAGTTATAAAAACTGGAACGGAAAGAATCATTACTCCTTCTATAGAAGAAAATAGCTGAACATATCTCGTTTCTGCATATATGTTGCTGGAAGTTCCTACTGCTCCTGATACTATGGGGTTTTAATTGTTGTGATATGTTGTATCTGTATCAACATAAAAACAGCCAGTGGGATCATTATCACAAAATATTGGATGGTTTACCCAATTTGCTTGAAGTCTGTGAATATTTATAGAAAAATGAAGCAGAGCAAGATTCAAGGAACTTGAATATTGCTGTCATACGAGCTTAACAATTTGTGATATTGATCACTAATGCTAAAACTTTTTTCCTTATTCAGGTATCACTGGGAAATGCAAATGAGTTAGCAAATTAGAATCTATGGTTAAGCCATGAATTCACAAAACTCAAATCACGGTTCATTTTCATCCTGTTCTTTAGGCTTGTGCTTATGGGCTTGTTATTTCAAAATATAATCTTGAAAGATGACACACGTAAACAAATGTCAGCACAAAAAAAACCCGTATCGGAGAGACGCTGGGAAAATACAAAGACAGCAAAAAAGAGAGGAAGGATAAAGAAACATGTAAAATCAATTTACAAAAGAAAAAATGAGGAAAGAGGTAACGTGGAACAAAGCAGAGATCAAAAGAGACATTGAAGCAGTGACAGACCATTCTAATCAATATGCTGTGATATCCCCTTCCCATTGTTTGGGAAGATTTCAGCTCACTCATTGAAATGGTTCTGAAAACTTCACAAGCAAGTGGAAGGTGGCATTACCGTAAGCATATTAACAAGGGCTCGACAGAGCATTAGGCAGGGACATGATTTAATTGACTTGGCTATATTTTTATCCCAATGCAACACTCTTGGGAATACATTCGTTTTTTAGACATTGGTCTCATATGCCAAAATAGTCATGTTAAGTGAGTGTCAAATGATAAAATATGGATTGAATGCACTATTTGAATTCAACAGATTGCATGGGTACAGTATCACTGAAACGTTAGGCTCACGTGAGCATTTCTTTCGTAATATTTCTGCATATATACTTCTACTTAAATCCAAATAAAAGTCTGAAAATATATTATTTCCAGCTTTGTGATAATGATTGCAATTATTGTTGATCTAACCGTGTTTATTGAATATGTAATGAATTGCAATGCATGTCATAAATCGATTCCTGTTGTTTAATGAATCTAACCATTACTGCTTCTTGCAATAGCAAAGCTTTA